>NC_064647.1:194545242-194845242 GCF_023864345.2 Schistocerca serialis cubense | reverse complement strand
ATGGGGTAACTCAAAGAGCAAAGGACTGGAATCGCGCTACTTGTGCATGAGGGAAAACTGATACACGTTGCACTTGTGACGTCAGAGGTCGATAGTATCCTTCATAGAGGTGATCGTGGAGAGAATGACAAGTTGACTGTTCTGCTATCTGAGAAGTACTGCCAAAAATATTTATCACCTTGTGTAGATCTTGTTGCATTTGTATATTAAGCGTACGATGATTAGATTTCTACAAAACAGTTCTAAAATCATTCATCTACAGGTCTGAAAGTGTCCGAGTACCGTGTTTATGGTGTAAGTGACATCTGTCATCCGCGCGAGTAACCATGTCAGGAATTATCGCTGGACTTTTGCTGACTAGTGTAGTATTTTCTTTTACATTTTTTCCTTGTTTGTTTGCACCCTTGAGAGACGCATAAGCAGCAGAGCGTCGTCAGTCGGAAAGACAATGAGAGATTGTTTTAATGAATTTGAAAACAATATTTCATCTGCAGATTCTAAAAATAGCCCCAAAAATTTTGGTCGTACGTAATAACTACGAACGCTAGAAATAATTCAATACCTTCCCTTGCTGACTTTACGGGTGACGTAACTGATGACGATAAACAGAAGGCCGAAATTCTAAACCTAGCTTTCAAAAACTCGTTTACGATATGGGACTGCAGCATCATTCCCCCTTTCAGTTATCGAACAAACGAAAGGATGGCTGACATAGTGTTTCGTGTATCTGGTATTGTAAAACAGTTAAGACCCTTAGACGCTAGAAAGGCATCTGGCCCAGACGGTATCCCCGTAAGATTTTATGTTGACTATGCTACAAATATAGCTATCAGAGATCACTGGAACGGCGGAAAGTTCCACGGGACTGGAAGAAGGCCCATGTCATAGCAATGTACAAAAAAGGGTAGAAAATCGGATGCACATAATTACCGGCCAATTTCACTGACATAGATTTGTTGTAGAATCATGGAACGTATTTTGAGTTCATACTTAATGACCTTTTTACACTCGGAGAAGCTCATCTGCAGAAACCAGCACGGTTTTAGAAAACAAAGGTCATACGAGACACAGCTGGCCCTCTTTGTGCATGATATGCAACTGGCTCTAGATACCGGCCCCCAGGTTGATGCCATATTTCTCGACTTTCGAAATGCGTTCGACTCAGTTCCGCACTGTCGCTTGCTACAAAAAGTGCGCGCTTACGGTCTATCCAGTGACATATGCGGTTGGATAGAAAATTTTCTAACAGACAGGGAGCAGTATGTCGTCCTGAATGGGGTGACTTCAACAGAAACAAGCGTAACTTCAGGTGTGCCCCAGGGCAGCGTAATAGGTCCGCTGCTTTTTACGATCTGGTTGGTGGTATTGACAGTGGCATTAGATTCTTTGCCGATGATGCTGTAGTCTACAGGAAAGTAGTATCACACGAAAGTTGTGAACAAATCAATGAGGATTTGCAGAAAATAAATGAGTGCTGTAATGACTGGCAGTTATCTCTCAATATTAGTAAGTGTAACCTACTGTGTATAACAAGGCGAAAATCCCCTTTAATGTATGAGTACAATATAAATGATCAGTCTTTGGAAGCGGTAACATCAGTCAAGTATCTAGGTGTGACTATTCGAAATGATCTCAAATGGAATGATCAGATTACACAAGTAACGGGTAAGGCGAACTCTAGATTGCGTTTTCTTGGTAGAATCCTGAAGCGGTGCAGTCCTTCAACAAAGGAAATTGCTTTCAATACGTTAGTTCGTCCAGTATTAGAGTATTGTTCGTTTGTATGGGACCCTTACCAGTTGGGTCTGATTCAAGAGATTGAGAAGGGCCAAAGAAGAGCGGAGAGATTCGTGACTGGTACATTTAGCCATCGCGAGAGCGTTACAAATCTCATAGAAAGTTTGAAGTGGGACACACTTGCAGATAAGACGACGCGCTAAAGAGAAGGGGCTGTTCACTAAATTTCAAAATCCAATCTTCACCGAGGATGTAGAGCATATGTTATTACCACCAACTTTCAAATCGCGTAATGACCATCATTCAAAGAGAAGGAAAACAAGAGCTCGTACTGAGGCGTTCAGACAGTCGTTTCTCCCTCGCGCGATTCGCGAGTGGAACAGAGGGGGGGACATATGACTTTGGCGCGAATTGTGCCCTCCGCCACACACCGCTTTGTGGCTAGCGGAGTATATATGTAGATGTAGATGTAGAAAGACGCTCCGCGCATCCATTCGGAAGCCTGGCTGGAGCGCTGGCGTGAGAAATCGCCGACACTCGCCTGCCGCTGACTTGCGAGGGACGCGCGTTTCGGCCGCTCTGCGTGGGGGCCGCAATCAGCGCGCACCACACACAGGCTGCGTGGGCGGCTGGGGACGGCACGCCTCCCCCACCCCCCGCCCCCGCGCCGCTGCTTTATTGTTCGCCGGCTGGCGTGCGTCAGTGCGGGGACAGGCGGCGCCGCCCGACCCGGTAAGCGTCCGACCTCCCACTAGCGACGGTAGTTACCACTTAAGAACCGGTTTCGGTTATATCGGTTTTCTCTGCGCCAGTTTAACCAGTCCGTTAAAACCGCTCAAAATAACCGGTTCTGTGCGGGGGCGAGGCGGCGCCGCCCGACCCGGCTAGCGTCCGACCTCCCACTGACGACGGTGGCGACCGCTGACTGAACCGGTTTTCGGTTGTATCGGTTTTTTCGACGCCAGTTTATCCAGTCTGTTAAAACCGCTCAAAATAACCGGATCTGTGCGGGGCGAGCCTGCGCCGCCCGAGCCGGCTAGCCTGCGCCGCCCGAGCCGGCTAGCGTCCGACCTCCCACTAGCGACGGTGGTTACCGCTGAAAGAACCGGTTTTCGGTTATATCGGTTTTTTCCACGCCAGTTTAACCAGACCGTTAAAACCGCTCAAAATAACCGGTTCTGTGCGGGGCAAGGCGGCGCCGCCCGACCCGGTAAGCGTCCGACCTCCCACTAACGACGGTGGTTACCGCTGAAAGAACCGGTTTTCGGTTATATCGGTTTTTTCCACGCCAGTTAAACCAGCCTGTTAAAACCGCTCAAAATAACCCGTTCCGTGCGGGGCGAGGCGGCGACGCCCGACCCAGCTAGCGTCCGACCTTCCCACTAGCGACGGTGGTTACCGCTGAAAGAACCGGTTTTCGGTTCAATAGGTTTTTTCGCCGCCAGTTAAACCAGTCCGTTAAAACCGTTCAAAGTAACCACTTCTGTGTGGGGCGAGGCGGCGCCACCCGACCCGGCTAGCATCCGACCTCCCACTAGCGACGGTAGTTAGCGCTGAAAGAACCGGTTTTCGGTTATATCGGTTTTTTCACGCCAGTTAAACCAGTCCGTTAAAACCAATCAAAATAACCGGTTCCGTGCAGGGCATGGTGGCGCCGCCCGACCCGGCTAGCGTCCAACCTCCCACTAGCGATGGTGGTTACTGCTGAAAGAACACGTTTTCGGTTGTATGGGTTTTTTCCATGCCAGTTTAACCAGACCGTTAAAACCGCTCAAAATAACCGGTTCTGTGGGGGGTGAGGCGGCGCCGCCCGACCCAGCAAGCGTCCAACCTCCCCACCAGCGACGGTGGCGACCGCTGACTGAACCGGTTTTCGGTTGTATCGGTTTTTTCGACGCCAGTTTATCCAGTCTGTTAAAACCGCTCAAAATAACCGGATCTGTGCGGGGCGAGCCTGCGCCGCCCGAGCCGGCTAGCGTCCGACCTCCCACTAGCGACGGTGGTTACCGCTGAAAGAACCGGTTTTCGGTTATATCGGTTTTTTCCACGCCAGTTTAACCAGACCGTTAAAACCGCTCAAAATAACCGGTTCTGTGCGGGGCAAGGCGGCGCCGCCCGACCCGGTAAGCGTCCGACCTCCCACTAACGACGGTGGTTACCGCTGAAAGAACCGGTTTTCGGTTATATCGGTTTTTTCCACGCCAGTTAAACCAGCCTGTTAAAACCGCTCAAAATAACCCGTTCCGTGCGGGGCGAGGCGGCGCCGCCCGACCCAGCTAGCGTCCGACCTTCCCACTAGCGACGGTGGTTACCGCTGAAAGAACCGGTTTTCGGTTCAATAGGTTTTTTCGCCGCCAGTTAAACCAGTCCGTTAAAACCGTTCAAAGTAACCGCTTCTGTGCGGGGCGAGGCGGCGCCACCCGACCCGGCTAGCATCCGACCTCCCACTAGCGACGGTAGTTAGCGCTGAAAGAACCGGTTTTCGGTTATATCGGTTTTTTCACGCCAGTTAAACCAGTCCGTTAAAACCAATCAAAATAACCGGTTCTGTGCAGGGCATGGTGGCGCCGCCCGACCCGGCTAGCGTCCGACCTCCCACTAGCGATGGTGGTTACCGCTGAAAGAACACGTTTTCGGTTGTATCGGTTTTTTCCATGCCAGTTTAACCAGACCGTTAAAACCGCTCAAAATAACCGGTTCTGTGGGGGGTGAGGCGGCGCCGCCCGACCCAGCAAGCGTCCAACCTCCCCACCAGCGACGGTGGCGACCGCTGACTGAACCGGTTTTCGGTTGTATCGGTTTTTTCGACGCCAGTTTATCCAGTCTGTTAAAACCGCTCAAAATAACCGGATCTGTGCGGGGCGAGCCTGCGCCGCCCGAGCCGGCTAGCGTCCGACCTCCCACTAGCGACGGTGGTTACCGCTGAAAGAACCGGTTTTCGGTTATATCGGTTTTTTCCACGCCAGTTTAACCAGACCGTTAAAACCGCTCAAAATAACCGGTTCTGTGCGGGGCAAGGCGGCGCCGCCCGACCCGGTAAGCGTCCGACCCACTAACGACGGTGGTTACCGCTGAAAGAACCGGTTTTCGGTTATATCGGTTTTTTCCACGCCAGTTTAACCAGACCGTTAAAACCGCTCAAAATAGCCGGTTCCTGAAGTAACCGACTTTCCGTTTTGTATTCCTATTCATTCCTATAAAAAATGAATAAATGGAACAAACACAGCAAAAATATTGACTTTCTCAGTTTGAAGATAAATACAATCAAAATATTAATTTAATTAGGCAAATGAAAGATAACTTAATTCACTCACCATTCGCTGCTATTCTTGAACATTATAAGTGGTGGAATAGTAGAAAAAATGACCTGTATTCTACCATTGATTCTAATTTTTTGAAACCCTACTCAAAAATCGGGTGTCATACCATTATTTGGGCACTGCGAATAACGTGTGCTGAAGAGCGAAAACTGAGCCGGAATAACTCCCTTGTTTTTCGTGTAAATTGGTCCGTTTTGAAGTGCTACGAGCAGACAGAGACATATGCAGACACAGCCAGCAGATCAGCTACTCTCTGTTTTTATTCTACACTACGACTGAATTGTTGTTAAATTTTTAACTTAAAACAGCATAATTTCCTTCATCTTTATTTCGTGGAAATGGCAGAGTAGTCCTTGATCTTTTAAAGCTAATGTGTGATTGTGCATCGTTGCTACATCAGTTCGTAAGAATATTTCCAGACTAGGGTTGGTGCCATTCTACAGTACAAGTACAGAGGATGTGTGGCGACGACATCGAGAAACCTGATGGGGACAACTATTGCAGACTGCACTTATACGTGTACATTAATCCACGACACACGGTAGCAAGGATGATACTGTCTCAGCAATGCTGTACCAATTGTTATGCCACTAGTTTGTTGCTCATTTCTGTCAACATTGTTATTAAAATAGCACTGATCGATTTTCTCATTTTCTACAATAACGAAATACTACAAACCATCGCAAATTTTACGAATGAAAATTACTCCTTCTTTTTTTTTAAAAAAAAGGTTTACTTAAAAACGAAAAATTTTAGCACTGTTGCTATGGCTAACCGATATTTCGTGTTTTCACTCGGTTATTAGTAACAAATAAAAAACGCCTGTTATAACCGAGAACAAACAAATACCGAAAAATACTGGTTATTCACACACTATCTGATCAAAAGTGTCCGAACACCCCCCAAAACATACGTTTTTCATATTATGCTGCCACCTACTGCCAGGTATTCCATATAAGCGACCTCAGTCATTAGATATCGTGAGAGAGCAGAATGGAGCGCTCAGCGGAACTCACTGACTTCGAACGTGGTCAGGTGATTAGGTGTCACTTGTGTCATACGTCTGTACGCGAGATTTACACACTCCTAAACATCCCTAGGTCCACTTTTCCGATGTGATAGTGAAGTGGAAACGTACAACACAAAAATGTACAGGCCGACCTCGTCTGTTGACTGACAGAGACCGCTGACAGTTGAAGAGGGCCGTAATGTGAATAGGCAGACGTCTCTCCAGACCATCGTACAGGAATTCCAAACTGCATCAGAATCCACTGCAAATATTATGACAGGCGGGAGGTGAGAAAATTTGGATTTCATGGTCGAGCGGCTGCTCATAAGCCACACGTCGGTAAATGCCAAACAAGGCCTCGTTTGGTGTAAGGACCATAAAAATTGGACCATTGAACAGTGGAAAAACGTTGTGTGGAGTGACGAATCACGGTACAGAATGTGGCGATCCGATGGCAAGCTGTGGGTATGGCGAATGCCCGCTGAACGTCATCTGCCAGCGTGTGTAGTGCCAACAGTAGAATTCGGAGACAGTGGTGTTATGGCACGGTCGTGTTTTTCACGGAGGGGGCTTGCACCCCTTGTTGTTTTGCGTGGCACTACCCCAGCACAGGCCAACGTTGATGTTTTGAGCACCTTCTTGTTTCCCAATGTTGAAGAGTAATACGGGGATGTCGATTGCATCTTTCAACGCGATCGAGCACCTGTTCATAATGCACGGCCTGTGGCGGACTGGTTACACGACAATAACATCCCTGTGATTGAGTGGCGTGCACAAAGTCGTGACCTAAATCCTATAGAACACCATTGGGATGTTTTGGAACGGCGACTTCGTGCCAGGCCTCACCGACATACATCGATACCTCTCCTCAGTGCAGCACTCCGCGAAGAATGGGCTGCCATTCCTCAAGAAACCTTCCAGCACCTGATTGAACGTATGCCTGCGAGAGTGGAAGCTATCATCGAGGCTAAGAGGCTAAGGGTGGGCGAACACCATATTGGATTCCAGCATTACTTTTATATTCCAATTTTTGAGAAGTGGTAGTATGGGCCAAAACACGGAAGAAATGTGTAGCAAACAAGGACTTTAAAGTAAGTACCTTAAGACCCATGAGCATTTGTTCATCTTTGCTACTGTGAAACACGAACCATATGCTGGACAAGTGCCCATAGCTCAACAGATATCCATTTTACAGTCCATGTTTATTAGACTTTTTTCATCTATTATCGTGTTCTTTGTTCTGCATGCGTTTTCCAAATTAGTTATAATACATCCTTTGTGTATTTCGGAGTTGTTGTGATCTTCATTTCGAAGACTGGTTTGATGCACCTCTCCGTGTTACTCTATCCTGTGCAATCCTCATCAGCTCCGAGTAACTACAGCAAAGTAAATTCTTCTGAATCTGCTTACTGTACCCATCTCTTGTTCTCCCTCTGCGATTTTTAACCCATATACTTCCCTCTAGTGCTAAATTGATGATACCTCGATGTCCCACAAAGTGTCTTACCATCCGATCTCTTCTTCCAGTCATGTTGTGTCACAAATTTCTTTTCTTCCCAATTCTATCCAGTACCTCATCATTAATTACGTGACCTACCCATCTAATCTTCAGCATTCTTCTGTAACACCACATTTCAAAAGCTTCTATTCTCTTCTTGTCTATACTGTTTATCGCCCATGCTTCACTCCATACAAGTACTTTCAGAAAAGGCTTTCTAACACTTAAATCTATATTTGATGTTAAGAAATTTCTCTTCTTCAGAAATGCTTTTCTTACCATTGCCAGTTTACATTGCATATCCGTTCTACTTCCACCATCATCAGTTAGTTTGCTGTCCAAATAGCAAAACTCGTCTACTGCTTTAAGTGTCTCGTTTCCTAATCCAATTCCCTCAGCATCACCTGATTTAATTTGACTACATTCCATTATCATTGTTTTGCTTTTGTTGATGTTCATCTTAAATCCAATTCCATTCAACTGTTTTTCGAAGTCTTTTGCTGTTTCTGACTGAATTACAATATCATCGGAAAAACGGTAAAAGTTTTTAGTTCTTCTTCCTGAACTTCAATTCCTACTCCAAATTTTTTTGGTTTCGTTTACTGCTTGCTGAATGTACAGATTGAATAAAATCAGGGATAGGTTACAACCCTGTCTCACCCCCTTCTTAAACACTGCTTTCCTTCCATGCTCCTTGACTCTTACAATTAAAGGTCTGGTTTCTGTGCAGGTGGCGAATAGCCTTTCACTCCATATATTTTATTATATTTCAAAATTTCAAAGAGAGCGGTCCAGTCAACATTGTCAAAAAGCTTTCTCTAAGAATAAAGAATTTTTTGTCGAATTGCCAGAAGAGGCAGAGAAACATATATATGCTAACAGGTCTTATACTGGAGTGGAAAATGCAATTATGAGAGTAAAGAAAGTTGCATTGAGTTGGTCGGGACGTCTAGCGATGCGTGCGGGTGGTGGACTAGAAGTCCGTTGCTTGGTTACAAGTGATGTGTAGAGGTCGAAAAGATTTAATGGATAGTCGGTGAGGTAGATGACGTTAGAAAATGGACAACAGCTAAGCGGAAACTTAATAGTGGAGGTCCTAACGCGTGGAAAAATATGGAGCATTTCGACTGACCGATGAAGTGGACGTTGACGGTAATGGCTTTCTATGGGAATGACTTCGGATTAGGGAAAGCGGAGTCATTGTATCAGACCAAAAATTTGTATCCGTCCATTCGCCACAGGTAGCCGAGGAATCCTGTGATCTTCAAGTGGTGTAGTCCTTCTGCTGTGTCACTTCATGAAGACAGCTCCGGCTCCGAGAGACGCTCTTTGTGGGACAAATCAGGGAACGTTACCGGCCAGTCAGGGATTCGTACATTAGTTGAGGTGCTTCTGGTGTAGTCTGCGCTCCACACAGTGATTCCAAGAACTGCATACACTACCTCTATCAGTCATACGGAGGTACCACTGTGCGCTCTTCGAATCAGTACTCAACTTCGCAGCTAGCACGTGGGCACACAGACTGGACCTGGTCACCAACAGAGCATCAGTCAGACGAAGAAAGAGAAGTGTGCAGCTTAGGCTATCTGGAGCTTTCAGCACCGCCTCAGTGCCGGTGGTACTCGGGATGTGCCCCATAGATATCACGATCAAATACAGTACTGGAAGGTGCTGGTTAACAATGGGGAGACTGCATAAGGTACACATAATATCTGGTGTACCGATACAGACGACGCGTCACCTTAAAAGTTGGCGTTTGGATACGTGGCAAGGTGAGTGGGATATAAGTAATAAGTGACGTAGACGCACGACTTCCTCCCTGACTTAAGGGAGCGCTTGAGAATGAAATATCGACCGCAGCCGCGCTATCGTACATTTCTTAACTGGACACGGATCTTATCCCACGCACTTAAACCGCGTGAGTCCGAGGTACATGCACATGCGGTGAAGAAGGTTCGCCACAACACGCTGCCTTCTTGTGCGGGCAATACGCGAACAACAGACATACATTACACTTAGACCACACTGAAACAGACAAACGTACACTGAAGCACAAAAGAAATTGGTATAGGCACGCGTATTCAAATAGAGAGACATGTAAACAGGCAGAATACGAAGCTGCGTTCGGCAACGTCTGTATAAGACAGCAAGTGTATAGTGCAGTTGTTAGATAGGTTACTGCTGCTACAATGGCATTTTATGGAGATTTAAGCAGGTTTGAACGTGATGTTATAATCGTACGAGAGATGGGACACAGCATCTTCGAGATAGCGATGCAATGCGGATTTCTCCATACGACGATTTCACGGGTATACAGTGAATATCAGGAATCCGGTAAAACATCAGATCTCCGACATAGCCGAAAAAAGATCCTGCAAGAGCGGAACCAGTGACGAGTGAAGAGAATCGTTCAGCGTGATGCGAGTGCAACCCTTCCGCAAATTGCTACAGATTTCAATGGTGGACCACCAACAAGTGGCAGCGTGCGAATCATTCAACGAAACAACGTCGATATGGGCTTTTGTTGCCGAAGGACCACTCGTGTACCGCTGATGACTGCACAACACAAAGCTTTACGCCTCGCCTGGGCCCGTCAACCCTGACACTGGACTGTTGATGACTAGAAACATGTTGCCTGGTCGGACGAGGGTATGGACGTCTACAGGTATGAAGACAACCTCGTGAATCCTTAAACTCTGGATGTCAGCAGGGGACTGTTCAGGCTGGTGGGGGCTCTGTAATGGTGTGGGACGTGTGCAGTTGGAGTGATATGGGACTCCTGATACGTCTAGATACGAGTCTGACAGATGACACGTATGTAAGCATCCTGTCAGATCACCTGCATCCTTTCAAGTTCATTGTGCATTCCGACGGATTTAGGCAATTCCAACAGGACAATGCGACACTCTATACGTCCCGAATTGCTACAGAGTGGCTTCAGGAACGCTCTTCTGAGTTTAAACTCTCCCATTGGGCACGAAACTCCCCAGACATGAACATTATCGAGCATCTCTGGGATGCCATCATCAAGGTGTTCTTGACGTGACACGTTCCCTTTGTATCAGCGTATCTGCAGTAGGGTAGACAACCATCAGGAGCGGAGTTCAAATCGCCATCCGGCTACACAGATTCAGGTATTTCTTGGTTGCTCCTATAATATTAACATCTTCCTGTGGCGCATTAATGTGATGCATGTCTTACAACTGGTCGCCACTTCAGTGAGTAGCATGTCCCTAACCTACCCCCACTTATCCATCTGCAGAAAGGGGATCAACAGTTTAAGATGGAAACTGAACAACAGTTTAAGATGTAAACTGAAGCACGTGTCGTTTCTGGCGAAGCCTAGGTTAAAACGCAGACTGAAAAATCCAAGGTTTGACTGTTCAGCCTCGTGACCTTTGGGTTTCCAGGCAAGTGCGTTACTGTCAGACCACCAGACCCGAAGTTGGTTTCTTCTAAATCGCTAGAGGTGAGAAATGAGATGATTGCTGTAGAAAGGTATCAGGCGATCTCCTATCCAATCCGAGCTCGTGCTCTGTCTATAATGATACTATCATTGACAGATCGTTGAACCCTAATCTTCCTTTTGCCTACCTTATTTTTGTTACCTGTCGTTTTTGGTTAATTTTTACGCCTCAGATTAAGAGGAGGACAGCGGACAGAACTGCTCTCTGCTTCTAGTTTATCGCGAATCGCGCGCAGATATCGCCCGCCGTATGCCCAGCACAGTGCCACGGCGGCGCAATTAGACCGAGATATGGCGGGCGGCTCGCTGCCAGTCTGATGGGGCACCGCTGCGACGCAGCCGCCCCAGCGCGGGCAAACATTCTGGCGTTACGCCGCACAGAAGTTCTACCGGCAGGATTAGGTTCTCGTGCGTCCACGTTGAGACGACAGCAGCGACAAGCGGCACCCTGTCCCAAACTTTGCGACATATACAGAGTGAAAATTTTGGGGTTAAATGTCACTTATTACGAGGATCACTCCAAAAGAAATGCACACTATTTTTTTAATCCATCTTTTATTCTATATGTTTGAAAGTTTTACAGTGTGTAGATAAATCCTTTAGGAACTATTTTCATTTCTCCACATAATTTCTGTCCTTCTCAACCGCCTTACGCCATCTTGGAACTAGTGCCTGTATACCCGCACGGTAACATTCTGGGCCAACCTGTTGTGGCCACTGTTTGGCAGCGTGCACGAGGGAGTCATCATCTTGAAACCTTGTTCCATGAAGAGAGTCTTTCAGTTTCCAAAAAAGATGATAGTTACATGGAACCAGGTCCACAAACAGCCATTTTCAATTTATCCCAGGCAAAGCTTTATCGGATTTTCACTGTGGTTTCCATTTCGCGAACGATCGGACCTTACTTTCGGAATACGCCTCGTAAATAAAGAAATGTTATACACTTTCATTCACACTCAGATCACGTACAATAGATATAAGTAAATGTATGTTCACAAAAAAATAAGCCAGCATTTTTGCACAAGCGCGCTCATGTTAGACGACAACAGACTGTCGTTAAATATTCCTTAAATAATTATTTAGGTCTGCTTGACGGAAGCTTCTTTTTGCACTATTTTAAGACAGCTAACACATGCGGCTGACTACTTCTTAAATTACCATGAATTTGTATTATCAGCTGTATTCAATAGTTAAATAAATGTGTGGTGAAATATACACATAAAAAAATTGCATCACCTCTGTTCCGAGAGTTCCGGAACCTGTACAGAAAATTGGAATAGAGATCAACACAAACATCATTTCCACCCTTTTTATTGCTCATGCAAACCACACATTGCATATTGTACCACCATACAGCGATACCTTCAGAGGTGGTGGTACAGATGGCTGTACACACCAGTACCTCTAATACTCAGTAGCACGTCTCTTGCATTGATGCATGCCTATATTAGTCACGGCATATCATCCACAAGTTCATCAAGACGCTGTTGGTCCAGATTGTCCCACTCCCCAACGGCAATTCGGCGTACATCCCTGAGAGTTGTTGGTGGGTCACGTCGTCCATAAACAGCCCTTTTCAATCTATCTCAGGCATATTCTATAGGGTTCATGTCTGGAGAATATGTAATAGGGAAGTGTTGAGAAAACCAGTTACTTAATCTTCCAGCCCAATGAAGACTGTTGTTGTCGTCTGATAATGCAAGGTGTTTAAATAAACATGCTGGTTCATGTCACTGGTCACCTCAGTGAGCGGGACTAGTTCATGATAAGAAAAACAGCCCCAAATCATCACAAACCCACCTCTGGCTTGTACCTTACGTTGGAGACACCAAGGATGAAATCGACATAAAAATTTTCTGTGAACGGTACCGCGTCGTAATGTATAAAACTACTGCTGTAGAAAACCAACGTTTTGGCCACCGTTGCAGCGACCTTCTTCTGGGTCTATTGGTGCGTTCTAAGGGACACTGCATAGCTAGAACGCACCACCCAGAAATCTTTTATGTCTACTGACTCTGGCCGCGAAAGCCTACGCACTTATATTAAGGATGAAATCCTTAATTTAGTCTTTGGTGCACTCGACGACGTGCGTCATTTGAATACGGGCAAACCAGTTATGCCCGTTAGACATAAAGATAAGAGAGCAGGCCGCATGGTACTGGGTCACTAAAGGGAAAATAGATAAGACTAGGGACATTTTGGGGGTTCAAGTAGGAGATAAACCTGCCATCAAAAGAAGGGGGGAAGAGCTTTGGCAAACAACATGGGAGAATGAAGAAGCGGGCAGAAGGGTCTTCCAGTTACTGCCAAACATCAAAGAGCGACTTGGGATGACCTACTTCGAGCCTAGCAGGGGACTGTTGCACTTTCTCACAGGACATGGACCATACCCGACATATCTATGTCGGTTTGGGAAAAGGGCTACACCAGAGTGTGACTGTGGTGCCCTAGACGGAACACCTGAGCACATCATCTATAACTGCCCGTTATATGATGATGTGACGCATGACCTGCGAGCGCAATTACCCGATCATAACACATATGCCCTACTGCGACGTGCCGATACATTCAGCATCATCAATACTCTGGCAAATGAGGTATCTCAAAAAATATTGCGAGAATTCTTAAGAACACGAGACGGACGAATTTGAACCCGGATTTGACCAACATGCACTCGCCATACCGCCGGGCGCGGAGCTGGCCAGTCTCCCCAGACTGGAATCCGCCGCGCCACTGGACCAGGCCAGCGAGTGCATCACCCCCACCGGATATGACAACTGCACTCTTAGACATAGTACCATTAAATTGTAGTATTAGTAGAGTAGAACACTAACAACACTAACAAGTAGGGACTGCAGCGACAACATAGATTTGGCCAGCCCAGTGCCAGGGGCAAGCTCACATGGGTTTAGCTCAGTGAGCAGGCCTGAATAGTAGGTTTATATCACCAACTGGCACACTTGTAATCGCTGCAGAATACATCAGAAAAGTAGAATAGACAATAGACTAACCTTGCCCATAAGATAGCCAGTTGAAATAATGAAATGTAGTATTTGCAGTCTTCTAGTAGTAGTATAATAAATAGACTCACTAATCATTCAGGTAGTGGGTTATTGATGTATCTTATGTAGTTGTAATGTATTGTGTTTAAATAAACATGTTTTTTTTTTAAAAAAAAAAGAAAAAAAAACCAGTTCCGCCAGGCAGCTACTGTGCGCGTTCGATTATTTCTAGCTCATTCAAGAAGCGCTTCCAGAATGAGATTTTTCACTCTGCAGCGGAGTGTGCGCTGATATGAAACTTTCTGGCAGATTAAAACTGTGTGCCGGACCAAGACTCGAACTGGGACCTTTGTCTTTCGCGGGCAAGTGCTCTACCATCTGAGCTACCCAAGCACGACTCACGCCCCGTCCTCACAGCTTTACTTCTGCCGGTGCCTTGTCTCCTACCTCCCAAACTTTACAGAAGCCCTCCTGCGAACCTACCAGAACTATCCTTTCTTTCAGGAGTGCTAGTTCTGCTAGGTTCGCAGGAGAGCTTCTATAAAGTTTGGAAGGTAGGAGACGAGGTGCTGGCAGAAGTAAAGCTGTGAGGACTGGGCGTGAGTCGTGCTTCGTAGCTCAGATGGTAGAGCACTTGTCTGCGAAACGCAAAGGTCCCGAGTTCGAGTCTCGGTGCGGCACACAGTTTTAATAAGAAGCGCTTGATCGAACAACGTTCTATTTCGAGCTGACGGACTCTGTAAATGTTGAATTGCATGTGTTTCCCAATGCAATGTTCTCTCGCTAACGGTGGAGACGGGCGTTGATTTTCTTCCTGCGGCAAACTGTGTCGTGTTTGAAAGCGATTTTGATTCACAGGTCTTACTGTGAATATATTTTTGCGCCACTGCCTTAGTTCAGTGTAAGCAGTGTGTTAGAACGACGATTTTTAACGATTTGCCTGAACCCTGTTAACATTGTCAAAAGGCCTATTTTTGACCGTGACATGTATTCATGTCGGGGGATATGTGCTGAAAAAAAATCTTTTGCAGTACTACTTGAAAATGGTCCAAGAGCCGAAATTTCGATAGTAAAATAAATAATTTCTACAGTCAACGGCGAATATGATGCGCTTTAAAAATTAGCAGCAGGTCTATTCTTAATGCCACACGACCCAGTGACCGCTCCGTTCCTGTGGGTTCGCAATTGCAGAACGCGCCACCGGCGGACGGACGCCACTGCAGAGTCCAGGGCGCGCTATTACGGCCAGTTATTGCCGGCAGTTTTATCGGCGCGGCGGAGCCACCCTCCGCCACGCACCGCGCTGCCGGGCTGCCAGCCTGCCGGCGCCGTTTATTTCCGTCCGCGGCGGCGCCGGC
Source organism: Schistocerca serialis cubense (assembly GCF_023864345.2). Classification (NCBI taxonomy): domain Eukaryota; kingdom Metazoa; phylum Arthropoda; class Insecta; order Orthoptera; family Acrididae; genus Schistocerca; species Schistocerca serialis. The sequence continues at coordinate 194,829,852 of NC_064647.1, read as the reverse complement.
GGCTGCGGCGCGTGACGTGGGACGGCGGGTGTGGGGAGGGGGGGGGATGGTGACGGGGGAGGGGAGGAGGGACGAAGGGGTGAGAGGGGAGGCGGCGTCGGGGCGTGACGGCGCTGGCGGCTGTGGCGCGTGCCGCGGCGCGTGCCGCCGGGACGCCGTGGTGGGAAAGGGGGGGGGGAGGGGGACGCCGCTCTGCTGTTTATGTGTGTGTGTGTGTGTGTGTGTGTGTGTGTGTGTGTGTGTGTGTGTGAGCAGCGGCTGGCGCGCCGCAGCCCCGAGCTGCTGCGTACTCACAGGCAGCCGTCTGCGGCTACCCCGTGTCTCGTCACTACTACAAGATCTCCTTTCGCTCGGACTATAGTCCGATTAAAATTACTTGGTAGTTCACACTTCATGCACTGTAATTGATTTCTTCTAATCAGAGCGTTCAACATCACGCCCGAACCGTTCGCCATTGCCAAACTGTCACAAGAATTCGTCACTTAACTTTCTCCGACATTCTTTCTTGTTGTGTTTGGATTCCGAATCCTGGAACTGGTCATTTTAATTCGTATTTCACCACAGACGAAAACCACACCAAGGACACACACACACACAGTGATACTAACGATATATGCATATACTACTGGCCATTAAAATTGCTACACCAAGGAGAAATGCAAATCATATATGGGTATTCGTTAGACAAATATATTATACTAGATCTGACATGTGATTACATTTTCATGCAATTTGGGTGCATACATCCTGAGAAATCAGTACCCAGAACAACCACCTCTGGCCTTAACAACGGCCTTGATACGCCTGGGCATTGAGTCAAACAGAGCTTGGATGGCGTGTACAGGTACTGCTGCCTATGCAGCTTCAACACGATATCACAGTTCATCAAGAGAAGTGACAAGCGTATAGTGACAAGACAGTTGCTCGGCCACCATTGACCAGACGTTTTCATTTGGTGAGACATCTGGAGAATGTGCTGGCTAGGGCAGCAGTCGAAGGACCTGCAACATGCGGTCGTGCATTATCCTGCTGAAATGTAGGGTTTCGCAGGGATCGAATGAAGGGTAGATCCACGGGTCGTAACACATCTGAAATGTAACGTCCACTGTTCAAAGCGCTGAGACGTGTAACCAATGGCACCCCATACCATCACTTCGGGTGGTACGCCAGTATGGCGATGACGATTACACGTTTACAATGTGCGTTCACCGTGATGTCGCCAAACACGGATGCGACCATCATGATGCTGTAAACAGAACCTGGTTTCATCCGATAAAAGACGTTTTGCAATTCGTGCACCCCGGTTCGTCGTTGAGTACACCGTCACAGGCGCTCCTGTCTGTGATGGGGTAACCGCTGCAATGGTCTCCGAGCTGATGGTCCGTCGAACTGTTTGTGCAGACGGTTGTTGTCTTGCAAACGTCCCCATCTGTTGACTCAGGGATCGAGACGTGGCTGCACGATCCGTTACAACCATGCGGATTGGATGCCTGTCATCTCGACTACTAGTGATACGAGGCCGTTGGGATCCAGCACGGCGTTCCGTATTACCCTCCTGAACCCACCGACTCCATATTCTGCTAACAGTCATTGGATCTGGACCAACGCGAGCAGCAATGTCGCGATACGATAAACCGTAATCGCGATAGGCTACAATCCGACCTTTATCGAAGTCGGAAACGTGATGGTACGCATTTCTCCTCCTTACACGAGGCATCACAACAACGTTTCACCAGGCAACGCCGGTCAACTGCTGTTTGTGTATGAGAAATAGGGTGGAAACTTTCCTCGTGTCAGTACGTTGTAGGTGTCGCCACCGGCGCCAACCTTGTGTGACTGCTCTGAAAAGCTAATCATTTGCATACCACAGCATCTTCTTCCTGTCGGTTAAATTTCGCGTCTGTAGCACGTCATCTTCGTGGTGTAGCAGTTTTAATGGTCAGTAGTGTATTTTTTTTATTTTTTTTTTCGTCAGTCTTCTGACTGATTTGATGCAGCCCGCCACGAATTCCTCTCCTGTGCCAACCTCTTCATCTCAGAGTAGCACTTGCAGCGTACGTCCTCATTTATTTGCTGCATGTATTTCAATCCCTGTCTTCCTCTACAGTTGTTCTCCTCTACAGCTCCCTCTAGTACCATAGAAGTGATTCTCTCATGTCTTAACAGATGTCCTATCATCCTGTCCCTTCTCCTTATCAGTGTTTTCCACATATTCCTTTCCTCTCCGATTCAGCGCAGAACCTCCTCAGTCCTTACCTTATCAGTCTGCCTAATTTTCAACATTCGTCTGTAGCACCACATCTTAAACGCTTCGATTCTCTTCTGTTCAAGTTTTTCCACAGTCCATGTTTCACTACCACAAAATGCTGTACTCCAGACGTACGTTCTCAGAAATTTGTTCCTCAAATTAAGGCCGATATTTGATATTAGTTGACTTCCCTTGGCGAGGAATGCCCATTTTGCCAGACCTACATTCTCAGAAATTTCTTCCTCAAATTAAGGCCGATATATGATATTAACAGACTTCTCTCTACCCGTGGTCTAGGGGTAGCGTCTCTGATTCATAATGAAAACGCCTTCGGTCCCGGGTTCGATCCCCGCCACTGCCTAAATTTTTGTAAATAATCAGCATTGGCGGCCGAAGACTTCCGGCATAAGAAGTCAGCCTCATTCTGCCATTGGCCTTGTCAAGGAGGGCGGAGGAGCGGATAGAGGTTCAGGGCACTCTCTTGTCCTAGGGGTGAGAAATTGCCCCTAAAGGCGGAAGAATCAGCAATGATCAACGACATGAGGATGCAGAAGGCAATGGAAACCACTGCATTAAAGACACGTAACGTGTATCCACAGGACATGTGGCCTGTAATTGAAGAAGTATCATGACGATCTCTCCATTGGCAAAAGATTCCGGAATAGTCCCCCATTCGGATCTCCGGGATGGGACTGCCAAGGAAGAGGTTACCATGAGATAAAGAGTGAATAATCTACGAAAGGATAACGTTCTACGAGTCGGGGCGTGGAATGTCAGAAGCTTGAATGTGGTAGGGAAACTAGAAAATCTGAAAAGGGAAATGCAAAGGCTCAATCTAGATATAGTAGGGGTCAGTGAAGTGAAGTGGAAGGAAGACAAGGATTTCTGGTCAGATGAGTATCGGATAATATCAACAGCAGCAGAAAATGGTGTAACAGGTGTAGGATTCGTTATGAATCGTAAGGTAGGGCAGAGGGTGTGTTACTGTGAACAGTTCAGTGACCGGGTTGTTCTAATCAGAATCGACAGCAGACCAACACCGACAACGATAGTTCAGGTATACATGCCGACGTCGCAAGCTGAAGATGAACAGTTAGAGAAAGTGTATATTGAAAGGGTAATGCAGTATGTAAAGGGGGACGAAAATCTAATAGTCATGGGCGACTGGAGTGCAGTTGTAGGGGAAGGAGTAGAAGAAAAGGTTACAGGAGAATACGGGCTTGGGACTAGGAATGAAAGAGGAGAAAGACTAATTGAGTTCTGTAACAAGTTTCAGCTAGTAATAGGGAAGAAATACTTCAGTTGGTTGATGAAAGGAGGAAGTACGAACATGTTCCGGGAAAATCAGGAATACAGAAATACAAGTCGCCGAGGAATGAAATAAATAGGAAGTGCAGGGAAGCTAAGACGAAATGGCTGCAGGAAAAATGTGAAGACATCGAAAAAGATATGATTGTCGGAAGGACAGACTCAGCATACAGGAAAGTCAAAACAACCTTTGGTGACATTAAAAGCAACGGTGGTAACATTAAGAGTGCAACGGGAATTCCACTGTTAAATGCAGAGGAGAGAGCAGATAGGTGGAAAGAATACATTGAAAGCCTCTATGAGGGTGAAGATTTGTCAGATGTGATAGAAGAAGAAACAGGAGTCGATTTAGAAGAGATAGGGGATCCAGTATTAGAATCGGAATTTAAAAGAGCTTTGGAGGACTTACGGTCAAATAAGGCAGAAGGGATAGATAACATTCCATCAGAATTTCTAAAATCATTGGGGGAAGTGGCAACAAAACGACTATTCACGTTAGTGTGTATGAGTCTGGCGATATACCATCTGACTTTCGGAAAAGCATCATCCACACAAATCCGAAGACGGCAAGAGCTGACAAGTGCGAGAATTATCGCACAATCAACTTAACAGCTCATGCATCGAAGCTGCTTACAAGAATAATATACAGAAGAATGGAAAAGAAAATTGAGAATGCGCTAGGTGACGCTCAGTTTGGCTTTAGGAAAAGTAAAGGGACGAGAGAGGCAATTCTGACGTTACGGCCAATAATTTGGAAGCAAGGCTAAAGAAAAACCAAGACACTTTCATAGGATTTGTCGGCCTGGAAAAAGCGTTCGACAATATAAAATAGTGCAAGCTGTTCGAGATTCTGAAAAAAGTAGGGGTAAGCTACAGGGAGAGACGGATTATATACAATATGTACAACAACCAAGAGGGAATAATAAGAGTGGACGATCAAGAACGAAGTGCTCGTAATAAGAAGGGTGTAAGACAAGGCTGTAGCCTTTCGCCCCTACTCTTCAATCTGTACATCGAGGAAGCAATGATGGAAATAAAAGAAAGGTTCAGGAGTGGAATTAACATACAAGGTGAAAGGATATCAATGATACGATTCGCTGATGACATTACTATCCTGAGTGAAAGTGAAGAAGAATTAAATGATCTGCTGAACGGAATGAACAGTCTAATGAGTACACAGTATGGTTTGAGAGTAGATCGGAGAAAGACGAAGGTAATGAGAAGTAGTAGAAATGAGAACAGCGAGAAACTTATCAGGATTGATGGTCACGAAGTCAATTAAGCTAAGGAATTCTGCTACCTAGGCAGTAAAATAACCAATGACGGACGGAGCAAGGAGGACATCAAAAGCAGACTCGCTATGGCAAAAAAGGCATTTCTGGCCAAGAGAAGTCTACTAATATCAAATACCGGCCTTAATTTGAGGAAGAAATTTCTGAGGATGTACGTCTGGAGCACAGCATTGTATGGTAGTGAAACATGGACCGTGGGAAAACCGGAACAGAAGAGAATCGAAGCATTTGAGATGTGGTGCTATACACGAATGTTGAAAATTAGGTGGACTGATAAGGTAAGGGATGAGGAGGTTCTACGCAGAATCGGAGAGGAAAGGAATATGTGGAAAACACTGATAAGGAGAAGGGACAGGATGATAGGACATCTGCTAAGACATGAGGGAATGACTTCCATGGTACTAGAGGGAGCTGTAGAGGGCAAAAACTGTAGAGGAAGACAGAGATTGGAATACGTCAAGCTAGTGCTACTCTGAGATGAAGAGGTTAGCGCAGGAAAGGAATTCGTGGCGGGCCGCATCAAACCAGTCAGTAGACTGATGACCGAAAAAAAAAAGACTTCTCTTGGCCAGAAATGTCCTTTTTGGCTGTACTGGTCTGCTTTCGATGTCATCCTTATTCCATCCGTCATTGGTTATTTTACTGCCTAGGTAGCAGAATTCTTTAACTTCATCTACTTCGTGACCATCAGTCCTGATGTTAAGTTTCTCGCTGTTCTCATTTCTACTGTTTCTCATTACCTTCGTCTTTCTTCGATTTACTCTCAGTCCATACTGTATACTCATTAGACCATTCTGTTCAGCAAATCATGTAATTCTTCTTCACTTTCGCTCAATATAGCAATGTCATCAGCGAATCGTATCATTGATATCCTTTGACCTTGACTTGTAATTCCACTCCTGAATCTTTCTTTTATTTCCATCATTGCTTCTTCGATGTACAGATTGAACAGTAGAGGCGAAATGCTACAAGTTTTATACACAGCACTAAACACACACTACTGGACTACTGGATCCTTGTGCACAAGAAGCGACTGAGCGCCACGTATAGAGTTATTATAATTGCAGAGATCGGCCTTCATTAGTTATGGTGACACGGTGGGGGGAGGGGGGAAGGGACGGGGGGGGGGGGGGATGTGTAGCAATTTTAAACTGTAGAGTGTTGTAGCTTAGTGTTAGGGTATTCACCTGTCGTGTACCATGTCGCTCCTTAGAATCTCGTGAAATACAGCGAATCTTTTTTTTAAATTTCGAAATCTAATCACAACACTTTCATTTTTATTCATATCCAGTTAACTGTTTTAAATGCAATTTTCTTAATTTCTAATACATTGTCACATAGTTTTCATTATCGTATTGACTTATTTATTTGCTTTTAGTTTTCTTTCGTTTGGAATCTGCCTGTGTAGACTGTAATCTGCAACCAAGAGCCAACCAGGACTGCTTGTTATCGGCTGGTAAAGCGGCGGTTGGTGTAGGCACAGTGAGGATAGTATCAGGCAGTCAGTGAACGTTAGTGAAAAATTACACTTTGTTTTTTTAACGGTGAAACTGTCTTGAGTTTGCTCGTAGAGGCTAGCTTCTATCGCCGTGTTGACCGCCGTTTTCTTGGAGACAATGCACATCAGGACGTTGTGGTTAGCTGTCTTTGGTCACTTAAAATTAGCTGTCGACACAGCATCTGGCATATCCGTCATACCTCTTGGTGGCCTCTTCCAATACTGCTCTGCATTACACATTAACAGCATTTATGAAGTGACCCGCACCTATAACAGAGCGGTAGTCGGCAGCAGATGTGGCAACACTGTAGCGACCAGTGACAGACGTCAACTGTCAAGTAATTTTAATCGTACTATACTCATACTATACTCCGATCTTCGTAAAGATGCGTATGCACGTGCCATATTTTACAGCAGTAGTTGGGTGCAATAGCTTCCCTGTCAACGTTGCTGCAATGTGGCTGCAATATACGGCAACTTAGCAGTGTGGCTGGGCAATATTGCCGATGTTGGGAGGTATGGGCAGTTATAATTAAAGTGCAGCTACTTAGGGAGGTTCAGTGTGGGCTGTAATTATCGAATGGTGGCGAAACTCTGTAGATACGTTAATGCGGAACCGGTTTACCGTGGAAAAAAATATTAGTTCCAATTGTGGCCACCATGTGTAAATCTAGCACTGTACACTATTCGTGTGATGGTATGACATTACATTCTCATTTGACAGGCCATAATCTGAGTGGACAGTATAGCTATCGAGAAGAGAAAGCGTGTGATGTTAGTGAAACTGTTTTATGTGGACAGCAGCAATTGCAGTCCTGCGTTGAGAGAGAATTGCCGTCGAAATGTCAGAGGAGAGATCTGGTATCATTAAATGCGTTAAAGAAGATGATAATTAAATTCGAAAACAATGGTGAGTTTGGTATGGAAGAGGAAGGCGTCCTACCCCGCTGGAACTTACTGACGAGATTCCATTCGCTGCGGTTCGCAGGAGAACTTCTGTGAAGTTTGGAAAGTAGGAGACGAGGTACTGGCGGAAGTAAAGCTGTGAGGACAGGGCGTGAGTCGCGCTTGGGTAGCGCAGCCTGGTAGAGCACTTGCAACGAAAGGCAAAGGTACCGAGTTCGAGTCACGGCACGGCACACAGTGTTAATCTGCCAGGAAGTTTCATATCGGCGCACACTCTGTTGAAGAGTGAAAATCTCATTCTGGCACTTAGAAAGTCTTTTACAGTTTGGGGGCCATATCAGCTTGCATGTGCGCCGTATCAGTGCGATTGACTAAATCTGCTGTCGCATTCCCGTAATCTGTCATAAAACAGATGGCGCGAAACAGTTGCAATTCAGTGACATACTGGTGAAACATTGTAAAAAATGTATGCTAGTAGTGGTAGTTTCTTTATAAACCAGTATCTATCAGTGAAGCATTTCTTGAGCCACACTTGGATCTGGACAGAAAGGATTCAAAGACATTGGCTGCGAGAGGGCATTAATTCGAATCAATGGAGAAAGTTGAAAAACCGTACCAGGTCGGGATTCAAACCTGTCACCCGATTACTAGGCAAATGAGCTGACCACTGAGCTATCCAGGCACAGACTACCCTAGCACGGATCCCGTCAGACCCAAATTCTCAACTTACACCACACACTACTGATGTGGTACCGTTTGCCAATTATCCTCATTAGTCGCATCATTTCGTTATTTCCCATCTGCACTAAGGGAATAATCAGTGGTCCTCATGTCCATATGATGGGATGTGTGCTAGTGTAGTCTGTGCAGTTGTGATGCCTACTTTGCCCAAATGGTACAGTGATCAGTGCATCTGCCTCGTGACCACTAGATTTGGGTTCAAATTCTGGTCCGCCACAAATTTTCAACTTTCCCCATAGATTTAAATTGATACCCATTCACAGCCAATGTCATTACTTTGTCTTTTGATTCATAGTGGCTGCAGGATCAAAACGGTGTCTGTTCTCAGCACATGTCTGAAAGAACAGACACCGCATACAAGGGCAATCCTGAAGGTAAGATCTCAAAAGAGCTGGGGGTGCAGGGGAACTGTTTGCATGGCTGCTGGACACACTGTTTTTACGTTGCTCCCTTCACTTTCTCGAGGAACCACGTCACACCTGCTGGAGCTTTCATTCTTGGCTTGGAGCCAGTTGTAATGGAGCGTTCTTTAGCCACTACCGCCAGGTGCGAAATTCGCGCAGTTATTCGGTTTTTTAGTTCAGAAGATGTTAAACCAATCGACACTCATCGATAGTTGACGGAAATGTATGGAGAGTCATGTATGGATGTCAAAAATGTCCACAAGTGGCGCAGAGAGTTTTCAGGTGGTCGTACTGAAATTCATGACAAGGAAAGAATCGGGAGACTGCCAATTGCCAGAGAGATAATCACAGAGGTTGAACAAATCGTGTTCAAGATTGGCAGATCACTCTCAATTAGCTCCGCAATGCTGTTCCTGAGGTTTCTCGAAGCACTGGACTTTGACTGAAGTGTTGGAATTTCCGAAGGTGTGTCAAGAGGGGTGTGAAGAATGCTGACAGAAGATCAGAGATGGCAACGCTTTGAAACTTCCCTCCAATTTCTTCAGCGCTATGCACATAAAAAGGACAACACCTTTTGGATTCAATAGTCACGGGTGATAAAACCTGGGCTTTCCACTTTACACTTGAGACGAAACAACAATCACGTGAATGGCGGTTTTCCGAGTCATCCGAGCCGCAAAAATTCGTAAGAACTCAGTCTGCCAGTAAGTTCAAATGGCTCTGAGCACTATGCGACTTAACTTATGAGGTCATCAGTCGCCTAGAACTTAGAACTAATTAAACCTAACTAACCTAAGGACATTACACACATTCATGCCCAAGGCAGTATTCGAACCTGCGACCACAGCGGTCTCTTGGTTCCAGACTGTAGCGCCTAGAACCTCACGGTCACTCCAGCCGGCTGCCAGTAAGTCATGGCAGCTGTGTTTTTGGATCGAAAGGGAATGTTGCTGGTTGACTTAATGATTCATGGCCAACTATAAATGCCGACAGGCGTTGTCACACACTAAAAAACTCAGATGGACGATTCAGAAAGAGGATTGTTGAGCAGGGACTGAACCATTTCAATGACAGCGCTCACTTCCAGATCGCTCGTCAGGCCATGGATCAAAAAATTTGGATGGAGTGTCATCACCTGTCCACTCCCAGTCCAGATTAGTGCCCAGTGACTATCACTTGTTTCTGAACTTGGAAGAACACTTGGCTGGAAGGCGCTTCAGCGACGATGACGAGGTGAAAAACGAGGTTTGGCACTTCTTCAGTAGCATGACAGTGAGTAGGTATGACATGGGCAAACAAAAACTGCTGCAGCGTTTACAAAAAGCGTCGGTCGAAATGGCGATTATGTGCAAAAATATTAAAATGTTCAAGCTTCAAAACTATGTACAATTTATTGTAAATAAACCCTTCTTTACGTTTTTTTTAAACTAGAGACCATGCTTACGAGATTACATAAACTAGAATCCTCGGAAAGAAAGTGTGCTGACGAAAGGTTTGCGCGCCTTTGAGTAGATATTTCGAGGGCGCTGAAGATGAAGCAGACAGCAGGCGAGGAGAAGAGCAGCTGAGCTGTAGCGCTATCAGATGGGGCCAGAGTTGTGACGCTGTCAAATGGGGCCAGATGCCAGAGCTGTCAGAGGCGGCAAGACACTATGGCTGTGGCACTGTCAAATGAGGCCTGAGCTGTGACGCTGTGAAATGGGGCCTGAGCTGTGACGCTGTCAAATTGGGCCAGAGCTGTGGCGCAGTCAAATGGGGCAGGAGTTGTGGTGCTGTCAAATGGGGCCAGAGCTGTGGCGCACTGTCAAATGGGGCCAGGCACAGGGCGGCCATGGCGCGCGAGGGTGAGGTTTTCCGTCGCGCCCAGGCGTCAGGCATCGACCGGCGAGCCAAGGCCCGCGCGGTTAAGCGACGCGGTGATGGAGGAGGGGGGAAGGGGGCCAGGGAGCAGGCCGCGGCGTGAAGGGGGCGGTGGGGGGAGACGAGTTGGCACGCGCCGCACCGCTAACTGCCCGGCAGGCCGCGATGAATGGAGCGCAGGTGGCGGCCGCGGGAGGGGGGGGGGGGACCGGGGTGGTCTGGCTGTCACTCACCCAGCTCGGCGCAGCGCGACGAGTGCAGCCACCGCACGAAGCAGTCCCCGTCTGTCTGGTTCACTAATAACTGTCCAGTCGGCTGCCCAGTAATCTGAGGGTCACTTCGTTGTTTATTCTTTCCATTTTCTACAACGAAGAGAGCGCCCCCTCCGTAAGCAGCACCGTGTGGTTATCCTGACTCCCTATCGTCCGATCCTCCTTTCAGATGATGGTGTGGCTAGCTGTCAGAGATTTTGAACTGTTCTGAGTAGGTGCTGCGAGTGTAATATCATAATTATTCTCTATGCCATATTCTATGAATCTACACAATCTGTGAGGGACGTTTCATAAATAATGCACACTAAATATTTTTATTTACACGTTTCTTTCAATATTTCTTTACAGTGCTTCAGCATAGGCTCCCTGCTTCTCTGTGACTGAATGTCAACTTCTTGGAAGGTCTATTATTCCATCCAGGACACTACTTCCGTTCATCTGTCGAGTGGATCGAGTAACGGTGGTAGAAAGCTCTTTCAGAGAAAGATAGCGACGTCCACTGATAGGTTTCAACAAGTCGAAGTCTGGCAGGCTCATGTCCAGGCGGTAGGGAGGATGCGGCTACCCTTCTCACCCCTATAGTGTTTTGGCTGCAACATTGCCGATATGCGAGCGATGATTGTGGCGGAGAATGGGTGGCCCAGCCACGAGCAACTTGGGTCGGGTATTGAGCATTTTTCTGCGCAGGTTTTGCACGAAATTACCATGTTACGCTGCTGTGACACTTGTTCCACGTGGGACTTTTGTCATGATGCTAAGCAAAAATCATCATTGCTAGAGCTTTGAGCGCGTCGAAATTTTTTGGATGTGGAGAGTCTACAGTTCTCCACTCATTGGAATGCGATTTCAATTCCGGTTAAAAGTCTCTCTAATCCACGTTCCCAGAAATGTTTCTCTTCTTCAAATCATTTGTCAGAATACAGAATACTGATGTTGACGGAATGCACATGGCTTCAGAGAGTTCCTCACAAGTCGCGCAGCGATCTTCTACAAGAGCATCTGCCAGAAGCTTCACACTTCGTCTACTGGTTGACGTTTTTGGCCTTCAAGGTCTTGGATTAATGTCTATATTCACATGACCGCCACGAAAAAGATTAACCCAACGTGAGACTGTACTACCGCCCACTACAACTCACCACAAACTTCACTTAACGCACTGTGGATTTCTGTCGTGTTTTTGGCGTGTAAAGTTTCGATCTTGATGTACGACCTCTGGTCTTCAACAGTCACAGTACCCGAGACCCCTGTCAGGGTCCATTTCTGCCTGTCGTAAGTTTTACGTTAGAGTACACAGCGAAAACACAAAAACACGCGCTTCTTCCTCAAGCTTCCCACTGCATCTGACGTAATTTTCGTTATTGTTGCTCAAACAGTCTACAGCAATAGCAACCTATACATTATTCATGAAATGTCCCTTGCACATCTGCACTCTGCGAACCACTGCATGGCAGAGGGTACGTCCCACTGTCTAGTTACTTGGGCTTCTTGCCGTTCCATTCACGTAATGAGAGCGAGGAGAATGACTGCCTGAATGCCCCTTCGCGCGCTGTTGGTAGTCTCATACTGACCTTGCGAGCAATACGCAGGGGGTCGTAGTGTATTCTTAGATTCAACACTTTATGCCGGTTCTTAAAACTTTGTAAATAGTCTTCGACGGAATGGTTTACGTCTATCTTTAAGTATCTGCCAGTACAGTTTCTTCATCCTTTTCCGTGACACTCTTACATCAGTCAAACAAATCTGTGAGTATACGAGTTGCCCATCTTTTCACACGGTTCGTGTCCCCTGTTACTCCTGTTCGGTACAGGGCCACATACTTGAGGAACATTGTAGTGGCCTGCAGGCAATCTGCTTTGCAGATGGGTCTTACTAGCTTGAGGAAAATTCTAGTGTCCTGCAAGCAGTCTGCTTAGTAAATGCATTTTCCTGGTATGCTATCAATGAAGCAAAGTCTGGCACGAGCTTCGCCTACGACTGAGCCTCCGTGACCGATCCGTTCCGTACGGCCACATCATTTCCGGTTGCCCACTGCGGCTCCGCGCGACAAATTCCTGCAGTGTTTACTGATTTGTGCAGAACAGCTGCCCACCACAATGAAGACGCTACTCACGGTGGGTAGTGTATCACTGTGTAAATATCTAGGGGAAGCCGGGGCAAGATGGCAACGCTAACGTTACATAAAATGATCACAGTTTGATTAATTTGTCGTCCGTCGGAGGTTCGAGTCCTCCCTCGGGCATGGGCGAGTGTGTTATCCTTAGCGTAGGTTAGTTTGAGTTAGATTAACTAGTGTGTAAGCCTAGGGACCGATGACCTCAGCAGTTTGGTCCTATAGTAACTTCCCACAAATTTCCAAATTTTCTATTAAATTGACAGAGACTAATCGATAGAAATTTCTGCGTGACATTTAATATATACCAAGACTGCTCAGCGTATTTAGGCTGTACATCTACTGGATACAATTTAGACCACATGATCTGCTGACTAAGAAATTCATAAAGGTTCAAGTGTATAAGAACACCATAGCCAAATTAACCATTTTATTTACACAAAATACATAAAAAGTAATTTTCTCTCCATAAAAAATTGAAGGTGTACTACTCAGTTTTCAAGATATTAAAATTGTGAGAAATATTAAAGTGAACACCATCATAAACGTTGAAAAAGGCCTAGTGAGATACTTGGCTTTGCATGTCATTAGCAAGTTTGCTATAACCACATGAATAATTTGTCAGAGCCAACCTCACACAGTCTGAAAGATGAGGAACAGACAGTTTATTTCTGCACTTGCACTACAAGTTGATCCAAAAAACGGTAAAACATACTATGCCACTTTTACAAGATTAGGGTAGAGTTTTACACTCACTAATTTCCGAAAGTTATCTTCTCTCTATTCTGAACTTAAGAAAATATCATTTTGAAATCGAATTATTTCTTCTTCAATTTCAGTTCCGCCAAAAGAGAGACAGAGTACTCATTCTATTTGAAATACCTTCCACATCTACTTTTTGGAAAGGTTGAGCTATGAAAGATAGAACAGATCCACTGCCTTGAAACCTGAAAGTCGGTTTTCAAACTGACTTCACTGCTGACAGGTTGGTCGTATACTACTTTGCAGCTTCTTGATCCAATGACGTTTGTTGATCGAATACTTCTGACTTCATTTGAGGAACGTGTGTCACATTTATCCCTGTAATTGTGTTATCCAAAGAACAAGTTTTCGCATGAAAACCTTTATAGAAGACATAAAAGTTATGATTTGACAGTTTGGTTTTTTCCTTCATGTTCTTTGTTTAACTCTTTATGTTTCACTGCCATACTACTTGTAAATGCCAGCTCCAGAAACCAGAAATCATACAATTGTGAGTAATCTTCCTCTACTTCAGACACAAAAGATTTTATCACTGGCACAAGTTCTCTAGATGTGCTTAGAACCGCACCTCTGTTCAGCCGTTGATTTTCGGTGTGCAATAGCAGGTCTCCATACTGGCTATACAGTTCCTCTAATAGTACTTTAACCTTTCTTCTTCGTAGTGATTGCGAGCGAATGGAATTCACAATTTTCGTCACAATACCCATAGCATGTGCCAAAAATATGTCCACAAAGCACTAGCTAACGCATGATTCAATCATATTTATAGAAAAGAAGGTACTGAATGCATTGTAAAAATCTTGTCCTCGTGTAGTATCTTCCAAAGTGAAACTTGTAGTCAAGTCTTCTTTTACATTGAAATCCGAAAATATCAGTCTTACACAAATTATAACCTGAGACGGAAAACAGGGCCTCACTAGCTACCAGAAGGCAGTACTTAACAACTACGCCATCGTCAGATCGTCTTGCATATTTCATCAGTACTCCTGATACACGAAATGAGACTGTGTTTGATGAAAGACTTCTTTGTACAGGCTTTACAAGAAACGACTGCTTTGATTGCAATTTAATTTTAAGATTAGAAAGTTACCAACGGCTGCTTCCGACTCGAAGTCTTTGTGACCGTTCTAAAATGGCGTTGTGTTTTTCTCTTTTTAGGTATGGCTAAAGTAGCGTTACATATCAATCAAGCTGCGGACCTATGGGGTATCGTCTCAGTTGTGCGACTGGATTCGTGATTTCCTGTCAGGAAGGTCGCAGTTCGTAGTAATAGACGGCAAATCATCGAGTAAAACTGAAGTGATATCAGGCGTTCCCCAGGGAAGCGTCCTGGGACCTCTGCTGTTCCTGATCTATATAAATGACCTGGGTGGCAATCTGAGCTGTTCTCTTAGGTTGTTCGCAGATGGTGCTGTAATTTACCGTCTAGTAAGGTCATCCGAAGACCAGTATCAGTTGCAAAGAGATTTAGAAAAGATTGCTGTATGGTGTGGCAGGTGGCAGTTGACGCTAAATAACGAAAAGTGTGAAGTGATCCACATGAGTTCCAAAAGAAATCCGTTGGAATTCGATTACTCGATAAATGTACAATTCTCAAGGCTGTCAATTCAACTAAGTACCTGGGTGTTAAAATTACGAAAAACTTCAGTTGGAAAGACCACATAGATAATATTATGGGGAAGGCGAGCCTGTTGTGACTTGGCAAGACAGCCAAGCCACTATGATTGGTAGCCGAAAGGCACGCGTTAAGCTCACGCAGGCTGGCGTGAGGTCTGGAACATTTAAGGAAGTTAGACTTTAGCAAAAAAGGTCGTAGCTGTTGGAATAACTTTAATCCATAATTGGTGAACATCGGTCTGACGGTACATGCATCACAAGATAAATAGCAAATGATAATGGCGCCTTGCTAGGTCGTAGCAAATGACGTAGCTGAAGGCTCTGCTAACTATCGTCTCGGCAAATGAGAACGTAATTTGTCAGTGAACCATCGCTAGCAAAGTCGACTGTACAACTGGGGCGAGTGCTGGGAAGTCTCTCTAGACCTGCCGTGTGGCGGCGCTCGGTCTGCAATCACTGATAGTGGCGACACGCGGGTCCGACGTATACTAGCGGACCGCGGCCTATTTAAAGGCTACCACCTAGCAAGTGTGGTGTCTGGCGGTGACACCACAGAGCCAAAGGTTGCGTTTCATTGGCAGGACACTTAGAAGATGCAACAAGTCCACTAAAGAGACAGCTTACACTACACTCGTTCGTCCTCTGTTAGAATATTGTTCCGCGGTGTGGGATCCTTACCAGGTGGGATTGACGGAGGACATCGAAAGGGTGCAAAAAGGGCAGCTCGTTTTGTATTATCACGTAGTAGGGGAGAGAGTGTGGCAGATATGATAAGCGAATTGGGATGGAAGTCATTACAGCAAAGACGTTTTTCGTCGCGGCGAGATCTATTTACGAAATTTCAATCACCAACTTTCTCTTCCGAATGCGAAAATATTTTGTTGAGCCCAACCTACATAGGTAGGAATGATCATCAAAATAAAATAAGAGAAATTAGAGCTCGAACAGAAAGGTTTAGGTGTTCGTTTTTCCCGCGCGCTGTTCGGGAGTGGAATGGTAGAGAGATAGTATGATTGTGGTTCGACGAATCCTCTGCCAAGCACTTAAATGTGAATTGCAGAGTAGTCATGTAGATGTAGATGTATTCACATTTCTTTACGTAATGAATCAAAAAACCAAAAAACGGTCCTTCCCATTCACATGGAAATGGTATGTTTCCCTGTGGTTATCTGCACTTATTGTTCACAAACACTTAATTTAAACACATTCCGGACAAAGATGCTGTAAGATAGACCGATAAAGCCATGGCGATGGACCACTCGATCGCGATCGATGGGTTGAACACCCCTGCACTTAGTAAATACCGGGCTGGTATCCACGTTGCGCCTCATACGCAAATATTTAGAAAATTTTCTCATACCTTCAGATGAATACCAGGGTACCCACATTCTGTAATGGGGTGTCGATAGGACGGGCATTCGGCCACCCCTTAAGCTAACCATACCACTTGCGTAAATAACCATGCCCACCCTGCTCAGACGCGAGACGAAGGCACAACTAAAGCCGAAGAAAAGTTGGAACCATCTTTGTCTGTCCTCTGCTGAGCGTCTCAGATCACACAGTTTGAATATAACTCCACAGAATCCAGGTGACTCTTCCACTAACTTCATTTTCCTTTCTTCTCTCAAACCTTTCCTTCCAGTATGATGGTCAAGAATTCGCTTTGACACATCGTGAGGTGGGCAACGAATTCTGTTTTCCTCTTTTCTATGGTAGGGATAAATTCCCTTGTTTCATCTACTTCCTTGAGGACCCACTCGTTGGACTTTTTATCTCTCCAGCTTGCTTTAAACTTTTTTATATACATGCACAGGGTGATTTTTCCACCGTGTACAAACTCTAGGCAGCGATCGATCAGAGGATACGGAACGAGAAAGGTCTGATGAGCTAGTCTGGAAATGCATGGTTTCCATGCTAGAGACCATTTATTCAATCATACTTTACTACAGAGACTGCATTCTAATACGTGCTCTGCCGTGCAACCACAGTTACAGTATGCATGGTTTCCATGCTAGAGACCTTTTATTCAGTCATACACTGTTACAGACACTGGGGTCTAATACGCGTTGTACCGTGCACCCGCAGCTAGAGTATGTGTTGAAAATGGTTTCCATTGGAGGTTATATGTTCTGTCTCACACGTTCACATCGTCCAGGCTGCATCGGAACAGTTTCAAAGGCAGCATGAATATGCTGCCTGGCCGTCGCCACATCAGGATTGGACTCTGCATTCACGACACTTTTGAGATGGCCCCATAACGAGAAATCGCAAGGGTTAAGATCCGATGAACGAGTATGCCATACAACTGAACCCCCTCGTCCGATTCATCGACCAGGGAAGACACAACTGAGATGGGTCCGACCGTTAACGGCGAAGTTTTTTATGATATTGTTCCTCATACGTCGTGCCCTAGCGCCCTCTCCCGCCATAGTAATGGGTAATAGTGTGTCCGATCCACTTCTCTTGCTGACCCACCTTGTAGTGGATGTGATACAGCGTTGTACACAATGGTCCCGTATTTGAATCGAGAGCTTGCCGACATCGTTTTTACTTACGGAGAGGCAAATGGCAACAGGCGGCGGGAAGCAAGGTTGTATCAGAAGACCTGTCCCCGCCAACAACAACCACAGCATTCAATGTTTACAACAGTGTTTCGCCGTTTGTCTGAGGCAGGGTCGTTCAGGAAGCAGGAAATCGTGAAGGACGTACGCGAAATGTTCGGACACCAAACTTGAAGAAAAGTGTGATTAACACTGTGGAAGGCGACCGCTGTGTCAGTACCAGGCGGTTGTCCCACCAGTACAGGGTAAGACAGAGCACCGTGTGGAACATTCTCCATGACAATTGTTACTACCCTTATCACTTGCAGCGTGTGCAGGGCTTACTAGCGACACACTTTCCACATCTGGAGCAGTTTTGTTACTGGTTTCTTCACCAGGTAACCACGATTCCGGGATTTGTGTCATCCATCCTATTCACAGACGAGGCCACCTTTTCCGCGGAGTAGGATCTTCAGCTTTCGTAACAGTCATATGTGGGATAGAATGCAGAACCCCCGTGGTATGGTGACAGCGAATCTTCAGCATCGGTGTAGCCGGAATTTGTGGACCGGAATAATTGGTGACCATATTTTGAGACCACGCCTAACAGACCTAAACTACCGGTGTTTCTTGAGTGCCTCCCCTGCTGGAAGAAATCCATTGGTGGCTGCTACGTGATGGTGTTCCAGCCCACTTAGTCGATAACGACCGGATGATCTCAATCGTGTCCTCCTTGGTTGATGGATCGGACGAAGGGGTCCATTTGCATGGCCTGCTCCTTCACCGGACCTCAACACGTGTGACTTCTGGTTATGGGGGCATCTCAAAGTATAGTGTATGCAGAACCCGTACCTGATGTGGAGACACTGGAGTAGTGTATTCATGCTGCCTTTGACACTGTTCGGATGCAGCCTGGCCGATGTGAACGTGTGAGACAGAACATGTCACGGCGCGCATACGCATGCGTTGAGGCAGATGGAAATCATTTTCAGCACATACTGTAACTGTGACTACATGGTACAGCGCGTATTAGTCCGTATGGTTGAATAAATGGTATCTAGCATGAAGACCACGCTTTTCCGAACAAGTTCATTAGAACTTGAATAAATGTTCTCTGGTTTCCAACAGCGTCAATTGCTTAAAACTACACAAGCTTTCGGCCAAGCACTCCTTGGGCACTGCCAAGTGTTATGACTGCCATTGAGCTTTTGGTGCGCCCTTATATTCGCTAGCTGCCGGCTCTGACGTCACTGGTGCCCGTGACATTGCCATATATGGGCATGTTTTGAGTCGGCGTACGATGTGCCCTCTTCAACCGCGCGATCGCTGGATCCTACGCAGCGCTGAGCTGTAAGCCACCGTCTCTATTCAGGGTGTTCGCGGTAATTTTTATTTCAATAGCTTCCTTTATTAAACTGTCCCAGAAGCCGTTAGAGCGAGCCACGACAGAGGTATCGTCAAATTTTATGTGGTGACCGTTTTCTAACGCATGCTCAGCTAACGCAGATTTCTCTGGATAGCGTAGGCGATAATACCTCTCATGTTCTTTCCTGTGTTGTTCCACAGTGCGCACTGTTTGTCCGATGTACTTCTGGCCACAGTCACATTTCTTCGTAGACTCCAGGTGTTCTGGACCTACTGCGTCTTTAACTGGTCTCAGTAATTGACGGATTTTCGTTGGTGGCCTGAAGATTGATTTGATCTTGTGTCTCTTCAACAGGCGGCTTATCTTGCCCGACACAGAGCCACAAAATGGCAGCAAAGCAAGTTTCTTTCCCCGCTCTTGGTCGGTGGTCTTATTCTGATATTTCCCAGAAATCACTTTTTTCACGTGATGGGCTCTGTAGCCGTTATTCCTGAAAACCTTGAGTAGGTGGCTCAGTTCATGGGGCAGGTTATCGTCGTCTGATATTACTCTTGCTCGATGCACCAATGTTTGTAATACTGTGCGCCTCTGTGCTGGATGATGGCTGGTGGCGTGCAGGTACAGGTGTGTGTGGGTGAGTTTTCTGTAGACGCTGTGGCCATTTCGTTTACGGTGGACAAGGACGTCGAGGAAGTGCATTACATTGTCTTTTTCCATCTCCATGGTGAACTGGATATTACTGTTGATGCCGTTGATGTTCCCAAAACTCGCCTAGTTTCTCACGTCCGTGTGGCCAAATGACGAACGTGTCGTCAACGTATCGAAAGAAACACTTCGGCTTCAATGGCGCAGTATCTATGGCAATACCCGCAACATTCTGCATGAAGAGGTGAAAGGTCTCTGTTGGATTCCTTTCATGTTTAATTTCTTAAATCTCTTGTCATTTATGGAGTAAATTCCTCTCCTAAATTTACTGTGGCGTTTCTGACTATCTGGGAGGAGACTGAGTAGTGGAACGTGTTACTTTTACACGTAAACAAGAACGATCTGTCACACTACTACACTTTAAAACACAGTTTATATGTAATTCATGTCACACAGTCTCATACGGAACCTATATCCGCTTTCTGTTATATACTGTATATGATAAGATACTGTCATCCCCCTTCCCTTCTGTGTGAGAGGATGAATGATCAAATGTGTTTGTAGTTGCATGCTTGAGGGTAGCAGACAAGGCTGTCTGCTAGAGAACAGTAGGACCAACGTCGGAACAGGTAGCTACGCTTCCTAAAAGCAAAGAGGTTTCTATCCTTAGTATGGTTCTGTCCGTCCGTTGTCATGTTGGTATAGGAAGCTGCCCCTCTGGCCACTTCCGTTTGTCTTTGTGAGCCACCCTCAGGAAGCACGCTCGGCAGTAGGCAGTTGCAGTCTGGCGGTGGCGAGCGTCTGAAGTGGTAAGATCTCCGGCTAAGCGCGTGTCTGCTAAGTCCATAGGACAATGGATTTGTTACGTTCAGCCTAACTGAAAATTTAATCATCTTTATTTCGGGTTTAGCTCTAAAATATCTAAGGTTATCTTAAATTGCAGCGTAGTGTAATTCTCGTGTGAAGTTCAGATTATTTTGGGGTAGTTGCTTTGTCATTACTTTGTGAGTAAAGTGGAACCACGTGTTGATCAGTAACTCTAACTAAGATCATCAATCTTAAATGTGAATGCTTGTGTGATTATAACGTCTCGTCTTGACAATATTTTACAATATAGCAACTTTTCTTTATGCTTTTCTTTATGTTGAACCCACGTGGAGTGTACTTTGCGAGACCAGTACCACGTGCTTATATAACTGTTTGACCCATCAGGTCAATAGTAAGACGTTAGTAACCAGTTCAAGGTTTTTCTTTTGTCAATTGCTTTTCGATCGAATTTATGTTAATTATCAAAATTACTGTGGAGTTATACGCTTTCTGTAAACCAAGTTGACCACGTGGAGCATGTGGTGTAATCATCAAAGTAGCCTTCAGCTATTCTTTTCGGGAAGATTTCACAAAGAGTTAATATGAATTTAGTATACCAGTGTGTGGTAATTACATGACTGACAGGATTGTGCTACGAACGTAATTTCTTTGGGTGAAAATTTGAATCTGTTGGTAGTGGTTAATTTTCTCTTGGATATGTTTCAATGTTCTTTGTGTGTTGTTTTATGAATGCAGTGTTGTATGCAGACTCCCAATCTTGGCTCCATATTTGATGTGTTCCGTAAGATTTTCACAATGCTAAATAAGGCACCAGCTTGTTACGAGTAGAATTTAATATGCTGAAATTTCAGTGACCAATCTTAAAAATAAATTTCCAAATATAAACTGATTTCTTTCTTGTTATTTAAATTCTCCTTTTTATATATATATTACCGGTTGTGGTATGACTATTAAAAGATTATCATTAATGTTAGTCTGTTTGGGAATTTGGTAAACTTAGACTAGATACCTGATGAAACAGTTGCTTAGTAATACAAGATTAACCTCCCCAGACAGCTCACAGCTTTTAACCCGCTTTTATTCTACTATTAGCACCCGATTTCAGCATAGCAAATTCTTGTAGCAATATTACATTTGGAACAGCTGGAGCCAACGGGCTACCCATTGCTATGCCGTCTGTCTGATCGTAATGCCGGCCGTTGTACACGAAATAGGAGCACGTAAGAGTGTGCCGAAATAGCTCGACCACCTCACTTACAAAGTACTGGGAAATTAGGTCCAAAGCGTCTTTGATGGGCCTCACTAAGGCGTAGACGGTTGATTCTGCTGATAAATTCTGCTGAGTTTTTTTTATATGATGTTCGTAGTGTCCCACATATGGAGCGAGGAGCTTAGGCAAGTACTTGGCCAAGCCCCGTCGAGTTGCTGCACTATGCAGGGAAAAGGAGGTCCGACTCCATATTAGGAGGTATCCCATGACTTCTGGCACCTCAATATTTCTATATATACACAATAAAGACCGAGTAGTCGAATGGCAGATCAGCAGCCGGAAAGTAGTCAAAAGAATTCCCAAGGGTGCCCTCAACGGTCGATCTGCGACCCCATCTTCTGGTACGTAAAAATCGAACCCTTGCTACAACTTCCAGATGGGGATGACAGGTCAGATGGTATTGTCGCCAACGCGGGTAACCTACTAGATGTAGTCACTGCAAGCAACAGAGCCCAGCTGTGGAATACTATAAGCAGTTACACAAAAGTGTCACAACAACAACTTGGGATAGCCGAAGACAAAACAATGTGTAGCACGAGGTGAGGAGGGGCGACCGGAGGCCGGCTGGCTGCGGTTATGGACGCACCGCCGGCCAAATTTGCGAGGGTCGGGGGCGGCGTCTTTGTCCCCGGCGACGCCGCTGCCGCTGCCCCCGCGCATTTAATCAGCCGGCAGCCGCGTCCGCCTCCTTAACACCCGGCGGCTATTCGCGAGGTGGGATGGCGGGGGGCGGCGCGGGGAAAGGCAGGTCGCCGTGCGAAGACGGGGCGGCGTCGGTGGTGGCGGTGGAGGCGGCGGCGGCAGCGGATTAAATCTGCCGCGTTAGCGCCCGGCGCGCCGCCGGAAACAGCCGGCAGCGGCGGCGGCGGCGGACAGAGACGGAAAAACGGGGCGCGCGGCCGGAAAGAGAGAGACGGAGAGACGGTGACGGAAGAAGAGGAAGCGAGAGCGGCGAGGGACGGGAGGAGAGGGAGAGCAGGCAGGCAGCCAGGGAGGCAGATAGGCGCCGCGCGCGGCCGACGCAGATCGATGGCCCGGCGCGCTGAGGGGGGGGGGGGGCGGGGGGCGGCGCGGCGCGGGCTGCCGCCGTGCGTGCGTGTGTGCGTGCCGTGGCGCGTGCCGCCGCCGCCGCGCCTAAATTGTCCCGTCCCCCTCCCCCTCATCCCTCATCCTCCACCCAGCGCCCCATTCTACCGCTCTCGCTCTCTGTCTCTGTCTCTTTCTCTCTCTCTATCGCACAGTTCTGTGTGCGCCTCTGGGCTAGCGCGGTGGCGCGGCTGCCTTTCGCCGCGGCCGCGGCCGCTGCCGCTCGAATTTTCTGCGCAGCTGGCGGTCCGGCGTGCGGCCGCTGCTGCCTGCCGCCTAGTTGCAGGATAGGTGTATTAATGCGATGGAATGTGTAGATGACATGACAACCGGCGGCTCCAATCACTGCGTCGTGACAGAGCAAATCAAAAGACAGTTATACCACTGGATAAGTTTCCAAATAAGGGTAGGTATATGTGTTTGTGTTTGTATAATTGTAAATACGTGGAACACACTTCTGTGTGACTCTGAGAGGTGGCATGAGACCCCTCTCACATTTCTATCTTACTCTGAGTAATTCAATTTTCGTCTCTAATTGCATGCGGTGAAAAGTTGCTATTCCTTCACACGCGGACTTCCCACGCAGCGTCTCTCGTCACCCGGCTGGTCTGGTGACAGGCGAGTTCTGCTCATCTCGAAAGGGTTAAGCCGACGGGTGTGAGGGAGTCGATTTGATGCTTTCCAGACGCTGACATTGCCATAAGAGCGGGGAGCGACACGCCCGCAGGGGCCGGGAGGGCGGCTGGGCTAGAGATTCCGTTACTTCGCAAAAACGTAGTGAAAACACTTTCTGGCAGGCTACCAGCGAGGCGTGGGAATGACTTGGGTTCCCAGGCAGTCTTCGCAGGCAAATTCCCGCGTTTTCTGCAAAACCATAACTGTGATTGGCTTGCTCAGGGGATAGCTCCGTGACGTAGCAAAATCGGCGCCAAGTATCTCCATTGGTGGAATAGTAGTGCGTCGGCAATAGAGTGGAATTTCCCGCCGGTTTTCGAGTTGCTGGTTGGAATGTTTAACCACGGCCACTGTCGTGGGAGCGGGAATGTTCGGTGTTCGGCTTGTACGGGTGCTCTTGAGAGAGTCGGCTCTCGCCTTTCGGTTGGGGTAGGCCACAAGACTGAGTTCTCGCTGCTCTGGACAGCCTGCCTTCCGCTGGCTGTCTAATATAAAAAAAAAAAAATGGCTCTGAGCACTATGGGACTTAACATCTAAGGTCATCAGTCCCCTAGAACTTAGAACTACTTAAACTTAACTAACCTAAAGACATCACACACATCCATGCCCGAGGCAGGATTCGAACCTGCGACCGTAGCAGTCGCACGGTTCCGGACTAAAATGCCTAGAATCGCTCGGCCACCGCGGCCGGCTGTCTAATAGACTTTCATTTAATTGTAACTGTTTGACGAAGTTGCTGAAGTTTCGTCTTCAACGTTACTTCCCGAGTACAGTTGGCAATTGAGCATTCTGCGTACAAGCGGCCTATGTTGTCCGTCTTGAGCAGTTTTGGCTAAAGTTGACTGTATCGGAGTTACTGTCTGACTTCGCTTGTTAAAATCAATCACTGTACCATCAGTGATTGTGTGGCGAGCCTTCTTCGTCTCCCTCAGAGGCGCATTTGTAGTGACAGGAAGACTTTAGTCTGGAACAACCAGACCAGGATAATTTGTTTCGGGCTATACTCGCGACGTTATCATCACCACGACTGGACGTCGAAGCAACCAGCCATCGCTTCCGGTATGACAGATCGTGTCCTTGCAGTTAAGAAGACAGCTTGGTAATGTATATCCGCAGCACCGGCAGATTAGGGAATTTTACTCTGTGATAATCAGAGCTCAGCAAGCGCGCCTGTTCCCGTCGTTGCTAACGTGGTTCTGTGTTGGGTGTTCTTTGTCTGAGTTCCCACTACTGTAGCAGCAATTAATGTTGGGTTGGCTGGGTATTTCTCTTAAGATTTGAGTTGCAAGGAAATGGCTCCACATACCACTTGGTCAGAAATGTCACAAGCTAGTTTACGGACAACTTCACCTTCACAACATTTATTTGAGTATCCAATTTGACGTATTGTAAATGTTTTATGTGTTGTGTTTATTATTTTGAGTTTAGTGATAATAAATCAAATTGTTATTTTGGACGGAACTTTCATTCTGTAGGTCGGTAGAGCAACCCTTTCATTTCTCACTACGTTAATGAAACTTATTTATCAAATTAATTTCTATCAAATTAAATTATTGCAGATGCCAAACTTTTTTCTACTCCACTTACAGGATCGATCAGAGTCAGTTCGCGTTTCTTCTTAATCCATGAGCAATAGCAAAAGTCAGAGTTAGAAAAGGGGGGCTTAGAGCATCATTTCCATATGAAGATTCTAGAAGAATTTAGTGTTAAATACACTGCTAGCCCCGGTACCTCGCAACTCCAATGGTGAACGCCATAATGTAAGCAAAATTTGAAAATTTTTCCTAAAGAATTTTATTTCGCCTATTGAATTTGATGTTGCTATGAATTTCCTGCCGGAGGGATAGGCGCGTGCTACTCTTAGTTAATCTAAGGCTGCGTAGTAGGCTTGTCTGCAAAGCTATCCCAGTCATTTTGGGAAGTATTCTCTTTGTTTGCTTTTGAAGAAGTTTTCTATGGGTTTGAAGGCTCTGTTTAATTTGTTTCGTCTCTCCGTGTTTTTGTGGGTAGGAGTGAACGTGGATGTAATTGCAAATATGTCAAGTACACAATTTTATATCTGCACTAGCAAAAGCCACATTGTAAGGAGACTCAGAATTTTTTTTAAACCATTTTATAACACCTACTGAGTTTGTTGTCCCCGCAAGTTTGCTGCAGCAGACACATAGGCATGTTACTGTTACATAATATAAGCATGTATAGCAGGGTTTTCTGCAAAAAATCTGTCAGATACCAGAGTGAGATTTTCACTCTGCAGCGGAGTGTGCGCTGATATGAAACTTCCTGGCAGATTAAAACTGTGTGCCGGACCGAGACTCGAACTCAGGACCTTTGCCTTTCGCGGGCAAGTGCTCTACCAACTGAGCTACCCAAGCACGACTCACGCCCGGTACTCACAGCTTTACTTCCGCCAGTACCTCGTCTCCTACCTTCCAAACTTTACAGAAGCTCTCCTGCGAACCTTGCAGAAATAGCACTCCTGAAAGAAAGGATATTGCGGACTGCTATTTCTGCATGGTTCGCAGGAGAGCTTCTGTAAAGTTTGGAAGGTAGGAGACGAGGTACTGGCGGAAGTAAAGCTGTGAGGACGGGGCGTGAGTCGTTCTTGGGTAGCTCAGTTGGTAGAGCACTTGCCCGCGAAAGGCAAAGATCCTGATTTCGAGTCTCGGTCCGATACACAGTTTTAATCTGCCAGGAAGTTTCAACTGTCAGATATTTTGTATATGTTTTCTTGTGTTGTTTGGTCGTGGTGAAGAGTTCTGTAGTTTTTCAGGGCCACATCCATTTTTAAATACGTTTCACACCAATATGTGTACCGTATTGAAAATTTTCGATCAGCGGACTTCTTTTCTAGAGGGGCGCCACAAGGAAAATTTGAACTGAAAGAATTGTTCTGATTAACTTTCTGCAAGTTTGGAAGTTGGGAGATGTATGTTTTCACATTAGAAGTCACACACTAAGACAGATGTTCTTAGTATCAACTTTAAACATGAGCCGATGTTAGACATGGCATTTTTCCATTTCCAACATAGCTGTCCATCAGTACAAAACATTTCGACAATTATTTCCAGCCGTTCGAAGAGGCCGTGCGGTTCTAGGCGCTGGAACCGCGAGACCGCTACGGTCGCAGGTTCGAATCCTGCCTCGAGCATGGCTGTGTGTGATGTCCTTAAGTTAGTTAGGTTTAACTAGTTCTAAGTTCTAGGGGACTAATGACCTCAGAAGTTGGGTCCCATAGTGCTCAGAGCCATTTCAACCAATTATTTCCACTCATTAATTTGATTTAAGTCAAAGGCGACAACAAGCGCCGATGGGAACTCCTCTCGCACGGAGAGCAGTAGCGGACAGCTCACGGTAATTGGGGGCCGCATGGAAGATGGTCAAAAATGTTCAAATGTGTGTGAATTGTTACAGGACCATACTGCTGAGGTCATCGGTCCCTAGACTCACACACTACTTAAACTAACTTACGCTAAGAACAACACAGACAACCATGCCCGTGGGAGGACTCGAACCTCCGGGGGGAGGGGCCGCGCAATCCGTGACATGGCGCCTCAAACCTCGCGGCTACTCCGCGCGGCTTCGAAGACGCTGCCGACTGCAAGTTATGGCGCCTTTCCTCGGCGTGAAACAGAATACTAACAGAAGATTGAGTATACAATTCAGACATTTTTAGTTACACCCATAATATGTAAACCAGTGCTATTCAACGTGGGTGATCATACCGGTTTAATATTGACCATCTGAGCATTAGGACATGGCGTAAATTTCTGGATCTTCTTGTAATATCACATTTTGAAAACTCAGTGTCATTTCTGTCATGTGCTGCGTATTTGTGAATGTTGATATGATTTCAGGTGTGTGAAATTCACAACTTCATCTACATCTACATACATACTCCGCTAGCCACCAAGCGGTATGTGGCGGAGGGCACAATTCGCGACAAAGTCATATTTACCCCCCCCCCCCCCCCAATGTTCCACTCGAGGATCGCGCGAGGGAAAAACGACTATCTGAACGCCTCAGTTCAAATGGTTCAAATGGCTCTGAGCACTATGGGACTTAACAGCTGAAGTCATCAGTCCCCTAAAACTTAGAACTACTTAAACCTAACTAACCGAAGGACATCACACACATCTACACTCCTGGAAATTGAAATAAGAACACCGCGAATTCATCGTCCCAGGAAGGCGAAACTTTATTGACACATTCCTGGGGTCAGATACATCACATGATCACACTGACAGAATCACAGGCACATAGACACAGGCAACAGAGCATGCACAATGTCGGCACTAGTACAGTGTATATCCACCTTTCGCAGCAATGCAGGCTGCTATTCTCCCATGGAGACGATCGTAGAGATGCTGGATGTAGTCCTGTGGAACGGCTTGCCATGCCATTTCCACCTGGCGCCTCAGTTGGACCAGCGTTCGTGCTGGACGTGCAGACCGCGTGAGACGACGCTTCATCCAGTCCCAAACATGCTCAATGGGGGACAGATCCGGAGATCTTGCTGGCCAGGGTAGTTGACTTACACTTTCTAGAGCACGTTGGGTGGCACGGGATACATGCGGACGTGCATTGTCCTGTTGGAACAGCAAGTTCCCTTGCCGGTCTAGGAATGGTAGAACGATGGGTTCGATGACGGTTTGGATGTACCGTGCACTATTCAGTGTCCCCTCGACGATCACCAGTGGTGTACGGCCAGTGTAGGAGATCGCTCCCCACACCATGATGCCGGGTGTTGGCCCTGTGTGCCTCGGTCGTATGCAGTCCTCCTTGTGGCGCTCACATGCAAGGCGCCAAACACGCATACGACCATCATTGGCACCAAGGCAGAAGCGACTCTCATCGCTGAAGACGACACGTCTCCATTCGTCCCTCCATTCACGCCTGTCGCGACACCACTGGAGGCGGGCTGCACGATGTTGGGGCGTGAGCGGAAGACGGCCTAACGGTGTGCGGGACCGTAGCCCAGCTTCATGGAGACGGTTGCGAATGGTCCTCGCCGATACCCCAGGAGCAACAGTGTCCCTAATTTGCTGGGAAGTGGCGGTGCGGTCCCCTACGGCACTGCGTAGGATCCTACGGTCTTGGCGTGCATCCGTGCGTCGCTGCGGTCCGGTCCCAGGTCGACGGGCACGTGCACCTTCCGCCGACCACTGGCGACAACATCGATGTACTGTGGAGACCCCACGCCCCACGTGTTGAGCAATTCGGCGGTACGTCCACCCGGCCTCCCGCATGCCCACTATACGCCCTCGCTCAAAGTCCGTCAACTGCACATACGGTTCACGTCCACGCTGTCGCGGCATGCTACCAGTGTTAAAGACTGCGATGGAGCTCCGTATGCCACGGCAAACTGGCTGACACTGACGGCGGCGGTGCACTAATGCTGCGCAGCTAGCGCCATTCGACGGCCAACACCGCGGTTCCTGGTGTGTCCGCTGTGCCGTGCGTGTGATCATTGCTTGTACAGCCCTCTCGCAGTGTCCGGAGCAAGTATGGTGGGTCTGACACACCGGTGTCAATGTGTTCTTTTTTCCATTTCCAGGAGTGTATGTCCGAGGCAGGATTAGAACCTGCGACCGTAGCGGTCACGCGGTTCCAGACTGAAGCGCCTAGAACCGCTAGGCCACCAAGAACGCCTCAGTACGAGCTCTTATTTCCCTTCTCTTTGGCGAAAGTTGGTGGTAAAAATATATGCTCTACATCGTCGGCGATGATCGGATTTCGAAATTTAGCGAGCAGCCCCTTCCTTTTAGGTGCGTCATCTATCTGCAAGTGTGTCCCACTTCAAACTTTCTATGAGATTTGTAGCGCTCTCGTGATGGCTAAATGTACCAGTCACGAATCTTGCCTCTCTTCTTTGGATCTCCTCAATCTCGTGAATCAGACCCAACTGGTAGGGGTCCCACACAGACGAACAAGACTGGACGAACTAACGTATTGTAAGCTATTTCCTTTGTTGGAGGACGACATCGCTTCAGGATTCTACCAATAAAACGCAATCTAGTGTTCGCCTTACCCGTTACTTGTGTAATCTGATTATTCCATTTGAGATCATTTCGAATAGTCACACCCAGATACTTGACGGATGTTACCGCTTCCAAAGACTGGGCATTTATTTTGTACTCGTACATTAATGGAGATTTTCGCCTTGTTATAAGCAGTAGGTTACAGTTACTAATATTAAGAGATAACTGCCAGTCATTACAGCACGCATCCTCATTGATTTGTTCACAACTTTCGTGTGATACTACTTTCCTGTAGACTACAGCATCATCGGCAAAGAATCTAATGCCACTGTCAATACCATCAACCAGATCGTAAAAAGCAGCGGACCTATTACGCTGGCCTTGGGCACAACTGAAGTTATGCTTGTTTCAGCTGAAGTCACCCCATTCAGGACAACATTGTGCTCTCTGTTTGTCAGAAAACTTTCTAACCAACCGCATATGTCATCGGATAGACCGTAAGCGCACACTTTTTGGAGCAAGCAACTGTGCGGAACTGAGTCGAACGCCTTTCGAAAGTCGAGAAATATGGCATCAACCTGGGAGCCGGTATCTAGAGCCAGTTGCATATCATGCACAAAGAGGGCCAGCTGTGTCTCGTATGACATTTGTTTCCTAAAACCGTGCTGGTTTCTGCAGATGAGCTTCTCAGAGTGTAGAAAGGTCATAAGTCTGAACTCAAAATATGTTCCAAGATTCTACAATAAATCGGTGACAGTGAAATTGGCCGGTAATTATGTGCATCTGATTTTCTACCCCTTTTTAGATTGCTATGACCTGTGCCTTCTTCCAGTCCCGTGGCACTTTCCGCTGTTTCACTGATCTCTGATAGATGATGGATAAGAATGGTGCTATATTTGTGGCATAGTCAACATATAATCTTACGGGGTTACCGTCTGGGCCAGATGCCTTCCTCGCGTCTAAGGATCTTAACTGTTTTACAATCTCAAATACACTAAACACTATGTCAGCCATCCTTGTGTTTGTTCGATAAATGAAAGGGGGAATGGTGCTGCAGTCCTCTACCATAAACTACACTCCTGGAAATGGAAAAAAGAACACATTGACACCGGTGTGTCAGACCCACCATACTTGCTCCGGACACTGCGAGAGGCCTGTACAAGCAATGATCACACGCACGGCACAGCGGACACACCAGGAACCGCGGTGTTGGCCGTCGAATGGCGCTAGCTGCGCAGCATTTGTGCACCGCCGCCGTCAGTGTCAGCCAGTTTGCCGTGGCATACGGAGCTCCATCGCAGTCTGTAACACTGGTAGCATGCCGCGACAGCGTGGACGTGAACCGTATGTGCAGTTGACGGACTTTGAGCGAGGGCGTATAGTGGGCATGCGGGAGGCCGGGTGGACGTACCGCCGAATTGCTCAACACGTGGGGCATGAGGTCTCCACAGTACATCGATGTTGTCGCCAGTGGTCGGCGGAAGGTGCACATGCCCGTCGACCTGGGACCGGACCGCAGCGACGCACGGATGCACGCCAAGACCGTAGGATCCTACGCAGTGCCGTAGGGGACCGCACCGCCACTTCCCAGCAAATTAGGGACACTGTTGCTCCTGGGGTATCGGCGAGGACCATTCGCAACCGTCTCCATGAAGCTGGGCTACGGTCCCGCACACCGTTAGGCCGTCTTCCGCTCACGCCCCAACATCGTGCAGCCCGCCTCCAGTGGTGTCGCGACAGGCGTGAATGGAGGGACGAATGGAGACGTGTCGTCTTCAGCGATGAGAGTCGATTCTGCCTTGGTGCCAATGATGGTCGTATGCGTGTTTGGCGCCGTGCAGGTGAGCGCCACAATCAGGACTGCATACGACCGAGGCACTCAGGGCCAACACCCAGCATCATGGTGTGGGGAGCGATCTCCTACACTGGCCGTACACCACTGGTGATCGTCGAGGGGACACTGAATAGTGCACGGTACATCCAAACCGTCATCGAACCCATCGTTCTACCATTCCTAGACCGGCAAGGGAACTTGCTGTTCCAACAGGGCAATGCACGTCCGCATGTATCCCGTGCCACCCAACGTGCTCTAGAAAGTGTAAGTCAACTACCCTGGCCAGCAAGATCTCCGGATCTGTCCCCCATTGAGCATGTTTGGGACTGGATGAAGCGTCGTCTCACGCGGTCTGCACGTCCAGCACGAACGCTGGTCCAACTGAGGCGCCAGGTGGAAATGGCATGGCAAGCCGTTCCACAGGACTACATCCAGCATCTCTACGATCGTCTCCATGGGAGAATAGCAGCCTGCATTGCTGCGAAAGGTGGATATACACTGTACTAGTGCCGACATTGTGCATGCTCTGTTGCCTGTGTCTATGTGCCTGTGGTTCTGTCAGTGTGATCATGTGATGTATCTGACCCCAGGAATGTGTCAATAAAGTTTCCCCTTCCTGGGACAATGAATTCACGGTGTTCTTATTTCAATTTCCAGGAGTGTAGTTTTTAAAAGCTAGGTTTAGAATTTCGGCCTTCTGTTTACCATCATCCGTTACATTACCCGTACTGTCAGGAAGAGAAGATATTGAATGATTTGTAGCGTTATTACGTTTTACGTACGACCAAAATCTGCCGATAAAATATTGCTTTCAAATTCGTTAAAAGAGTCTCTCCACTGGCAAAAGGCACAATTCAAGAAAAATTCAAACAGGTCGTTGTCCGTATTTAGTTCGCTGCAGTTTCTTTATTCATTTTTCTTTCTTTTTTATCTCTTTCTTCGCCATTGTTCTTGTTGTAGTTCTGTGCCAATTTCGCACGACGTATCTCAAATTCCAATAGTATGATCTACCGCGCCTGCACTGCAATAGGCTGCAACCCCGTGTTACGCGTAAATAGACCTGCATAGTAGGCTTGCCTGCAAAGCTCTCTCGGTTACTTTATTAAGCAGGGGTAATACGCCAAACCGGTCAAATGGGAGCAGGAGAAGCGCCAAAGGACATTTTAATCTCCACTGTCAATACCTTTCGAAATAAATTCATAAAACCTTTTTCAGCCTGACCAGGAATGATTCTGGATTCACGCTCATAATCGTGGAAGTTCCAAAAGCTAACAGAACAATATTTTTTACGTGTAAAATCTCTTAGTTTTTTCGCTAGCTTTTGGATGCACCTGTTGACGAAGGTACACTTTTCTTCATAGGTAAGAGAGATCCTTCGATGAATTTTCCTGTGAATACGGAGCGTACTTGCAGGTCTTTGAAACTCTAGAATTTATTCGATTGATGAAAAGTGAATAAACACTTACATTTTAAACTTTATGTGTAGAGAAAAGCTCAAAGTTTGTAGATAATTATCTCTATTTCTCCACATTCTAATACATTTGCAAAATTCATGAGTTTTTGCATGAAAGAGTTTGAGTTTTATCAGAATATCAAGTTTGAAAGCAACACTTTGAGTGTTATATGTATCTACGCTCACAAATTTGTGTTTTGCGAATAATGCCTGTTAAAATTTCTTCTTGTATTTGGCATTGATTTAGAACAGTCCAGGACTACAAAGACGTACCTTTTCACTTTCTGTGTCAGTTTTCTTTCTTTTCACATTCCTATGATGTAATCTTCTTGATTTGGCACCTCCAAAAATGATTTATCTCCTTTCACTGCATGCTCTCTGTTTGTCGCATACAAAGCTTTCATACAGTTCACTCCGGGCTTAGTTCCTGTTTCCTCTAAAACATATTTCCTGCTTTGCGCACCATCATTAGCACATGAAACTGCATCATAAACACCAATAGAAAGTGCATTTCATCCCACGAAAGTGATTTTTGGCAATCTTTTCCGTTTACATTCGTTAAAACTATCATTTGGGTTTTGGGCACCGCCATGAAGACATTTCTTCAATAAGTTTCAGTAAGTCCAATAACATTGGTAGTCCTTTGTTTCAGGTATGATAATCCCTGGCGTAAATATACCCATTTGAATTCCACAGAGCAAAATACAGTGACGTATGACAGAAGTATGTTCTAGGAAGAGGCATGGTACTGCACTTTGGTACACTTAAGACAAAATAACATGTCTTATATTTCCTCAAACAGATATGTTTTATATATCAGACTTTCCAGGAAGATGTGCACTGCAAAATGAGCATATTTTTGAAAAATCGATTTTTTTAAAATTTTTGGTATCTTACCCCCCTTCCCCCCTCAGTGTTCCACTGTGTCTCCTCTGGAGGAAGGGTCTTGCGCTTTCGAAAGCTCGATTCGCGTTGTTCCACGACTCCTGACTAATGGCAAGGTGTGAGAGAGTAACGTGAGACACGTTTTTTAAATGAGAGCCGGGACGGCTGTCAGTATTCGGCGAGGCATCTGCAGGCTAGGGATGGGAGAAACCGACCAGTTGCAAACAATACCAGTATTGACTTTCGATATTTGTTTCGTCTCGGTTATAATAGGTATTTGTCTTCGTTAATAGTAACCGGATATAAAACCAGTATACCAATTTCGCATTGCAGTGATGCTAAAATGTTCGATTTTAGATCAAACTTTTTTTAAGAAACTAGTTTGGTAGGGCGTTCTGTGTCCCCTGAAAGTTTGATATCTTCGTTGAATGATATTGTTTGTGCTGAAAGGAGTCAACATAAAGATCGGCACATTGTGCAGTGAGTATTTATGAACAGGTTGGATAATAAATATTCGCCTTTGGTTTAATTTATTATTGAAACTTTAACTACTGTTGTCTAAATGTAAAGATTTTATTTTTCCCAGTGTCTAAGTTGTTTATTTCAATTTTTTGAAAGCGTAGTTTTAGTTTTTCACCGGAAAATCAGTTGTAATCAAATTCCCATTAAAAGGTGAAGATATACATTTCACTGTAAAACGGCTTTTTGTTTCAAAATAGTTAAAAATATTAACGCTATGAATTTTGCAGAAAATCTTATTATTTGTCTGACATTTCTCGGAACTAATGAAAGGGAAAGAAAGTTATAGCAATATTCATTCATAGTATATAATAAAAGTAAAAATTAGCTGATTTGCTCCCTGTGTCTACATAATAGCCTTTATCTGCTTGTAGCCGCTGTAGAAGGAGAACTTAACACAAACTCTAGAGTTCTCCAACCCCAGTTTGCACCCTTTAGCATTGACTATTCATAAAAATTGTGGTATGATCCCGGACTACAAAGTGATTCTTTAACAGAGCTTTAAAAAATTAGAATCAGTAGGAGAAACTGGTGGATTTTTTGTAGTGTTCAACTGCTCATTCCGTTTTGAGATAAGCAGGTCGATGGAGAACGGAGTAAGTTTTCTTTTATAAACTTGTTTTATTTAATATTTTGATTCTATGTATCTTGAAAGGTATGATGTGAAAGTACGAGGAAGTTGTAGAATTATTCAGTCTTTATGCGATGTCTACCTTTACTATTGTTAAAAATAGTAAGAGTAAGACTTGCAGAATCTACGTGATTTCCCTTTCCGCCTCCAAATGGCAGAAGAGCATAATAAGCAGAAGAAAACTTGTGTATCCATGTCCACTGGAGTCGGATATCTCCCTCCTCCGTTCATTTATTTGTCTGCTGTGAGTGCTTGATGGTGTTTCTGTAGCTTTTAGCGGACAAAAGATATTCTGAGCCCTGTCGTACCCGTTGATAACGTAATTGATCAATTTCGTTGCTACATTTCGATTATCTATGTTATATAAGGAATGACATCTCCAAAAGTTTCGCGATAATTTCTATAAAAGAACGTACAATATGAGTGGATGCTACTGCGTTTTCGTCGTGTAGTACAGGTCACCCGATTGTCTTTCAGTAATGGCCAGAAGTAGTTTCAATTTTTCAGCCATATTTTCCTCTTCTTACATCTTTTCATTTTGACGTGGCGGAAAAGCGAAAAAAAGAGGAAAATGGAATGAAGAGTGCACGAAAATGGCTGCGAGTAAGGTATGTCTAACAAAATGACCACGACGGTGGCATCTGAAGCGTTTCCAACAATTACAAAAGAAAAAGATCGTGACCAAGCCAGAAAAAATAAAGTCTGAAAGAGAGCTGAAAAAAGCTGGACTTAAGTTGAGTGTTAAAAAAAATATAGACACGACAGTGGTGGTCATGGAAAACCAATTACAGAGCGGTGAAGAAATTTGGAATTTACTGGAAATACTGAGTCGAAAGAAAAGATTGAAAAGTGCGTTATGTGTCTGGAGTTACCTGAAGAAGTATACAGTCTGGGCACATGCTGGATGTGTGGATCAGGACAATATTTTGTATTTCATTTGCGATTTCTGTGCAATAATAAGGTAAACGTTGGTGAAATGAACTGTGACAGAAACATTAAGTTCCCATGTTTTGTGTTGTATTATTACTCAATAAGTATCAGTGCAGTTTATCATTAATAACTGATATTATCAAATAACACACAATGGCAGGACACTTTCTACAAGCCTCGTAATTGTAGCTCTTTTAATTTCTATGAAATCAAGTACTACAAATAAAAAATAAAATTCATTACACTGCAGTATTCATCGAACATGTCTTGAGGTAAGACAATGGTATATTAACATTCCGATTAATCGTCACTGTTACACAGAAAAGTCAAACAATTTAAACCGACCGACACTGCACGACTCTACCGTAATGTTGTTGCGGTTTTCAGTCAGTAGATTGGTTTGATGTGGTTCTCCTTGCTACTCTATCCTGTGGAAGCCTTTTCATTTCCGAATAACTATTGCGACCTATATTCTTCTGAATCTACTTACTATGTTCATCTCATGGTCTCCCTCTACGATTTTAACCCCTTAAGTTTCCTTCCAGTACTAAACTGGCGATCTATTGATGTGTCAGAACTTGTCTTACCAGCCTATCACTTCCTCTAGTCAGGTTACGCAACCAATTTCTTTTCTCTCCAATTCTATTCAGTACCTCCTCATTAGTTGTGTGATCTACGCATCTAATCTTCAGCATTCTTCTGTAGCATCACATTTCATTATCATTCGTGTTTCACTTGCTTACATGGCTACACTCCACGCAAATACTTGCAGAAAATACCTTGAAATTTAAATCTATATTGGATGTTAACAAACATCTCTTCTTCAGAAACGGTTTTTCTTACCATTGCCAGTCTACATTTTAATTCCTCTCTATTTTGACCATCATCCGTTATTTTACTGTCCAAATAGCAAAAGTCATCTACAGCTTTATGTGTTTCGTTTCCTAATCTAATTCCCTCGGATTTAATTCGGCTACATTCCATTATCCTTTTTTTGCTATTGTTGATGTTCATCTTGTATCCATTCCATTCAACTGCTCTTCAAAGACCTTTGCTGACAGAATGACAGTGTCATAGGCAAACCTCAAAATGTTTATTTCTTCTCCCTGGACTTTAATTCTTACTACAAATTGTTGTGTGGTTTTCTTTAGTGCTTGTTCAGTGCACAAATTGTATAATATCGGGGATAGGCTACAACCCTGCCTCACTCCTTTCTCAACCACTGCTTTCCTTTCTTGCCCTTCGACTCTTATAACTGCCGTCTGACTTCTGTAGTAATTGTAGACAACCTTTCGCTCTCTGTATTTTACCCCTACTTACTTCAGTACTTCAAAGAGAGAATTGTAGTCAACATTGTGAAAAGCTTTCCCTAAGTCTACAAATGTTATAAACGTAGCTTTGCCTCTCCTTAACATGTCTTCTACCGCCCAAATCTCCAGATGTCAGACACTCAGATTGGTTGTATTATAACATTACAGGTCAGGAATGATCTATGAGGTCTTGAATATCTTATTTGTATCTGTCAGTTGGTATGGAGAAATCGAGATTTTGGGGATTTGTTTATATAGTTTTGCCTGATTAAGTCCTGACGCTATGGTAAGCTGTCATTTAGTTACGTGCGATTTGCGATCTGTTATGTGTTACTTTCCGATAATAAGTCTTTTTTTCTGATTACCGTTAAAATATAATGACGATAAATGTTTGAGGTCGTTTGGAGTAATATTTTAATAACCATGTAGATGACATGACGTTATTCTTTTGCTCTTACAAAAAAGAGTGTTAATTGTGCGTTTATGGATGGTCAGTGTCGGGATCTGTGATGTGTCGACAGAAGTGCCGACACAGTGTTATTTTGAGGGGGCCGATAGGCACGCTATAAGCCCACACATAATATCTTGAAGTCTGAAACAGGACGCTCAATGAATTGCTATAAAGAAAAGTACGTTGCTTTGGGAATACTTAACTTTTAATCCTTGTTGTATACATCGTTCTTGATGAGACATTTCATACGATAACTATCAAACTATGTAAGGCTAATGGCGCCTTGCTAGGTCGTAGCCATGGACTTAGCTGAAGGCTATTCTAACTGTCTCTCGGCAAATGAGAGAAAGGCTTCGTCAGTGTAGTCGCTAGCAAAGTCGTCGTACAACTGGGGCGAGTGCTAGTCCGTATCTCGAGACCCGCCTTGTGGTGGCGCTCGGTCTGCGATCACACAGTGGCGACACGCGGGTCCGACATGTACTAAATGGACCGCGGCCGATTTAAGCTACCACCTAGCAAGTGTGGTGTCTGGCGGTGACACCAAAATCAGTGATTACGATTCGAGAAATAATTGATTGGACGAAGTTCAATTGCACACAATCGTGTACGGCGAATTATGACCTTGAAATTGGTTGTAGATGTACGCAGGTCAATTTCGTGACAGGCTAGTGAGCGTTGCGAGTGTGTCGCGGAATCAAGATGGTTCAAATGGCTCTGAGCACTATGGGACTCAACTGCTGTGGTCATCAGTCCCCTAGAACTTACAACTACTTAAACCTAACTAACCTAAGGACATCACACACATCCATGCCCGAGGCAGGATTCGAACCTGCGACCTTAGCAGCAGCGCGGCTCCGGACTGGAGCTCCTAGAACCGCACGACCACCGCGGCCGGCTGCGGAATCAAGACTGCTTTCGCGCCGCCGATGGTTTGCTTTAAACTCGCGAAAATACAATTTACGCGAATTCTTAATTATCGCGAAAGGGGAGAATATTTGATGAACCATTGTGGAGGACGTAAGTTTGGATAGAAAGACCAGTTTCAAAATCCAATATAAATGCTGTTGATCAAGTAGCTCATACGTGGTTACCAGCAGAAACAGTGTACTATTTTTCATGCACACGTTTACAATCTGCATCGAGGTATGGATGATTTGTGGGCGCGAAAGAAACATTTGAAAGTATTTGATTAAATAAAAGGAAAAATATAAAGAAGTTTATTCATATATTTTGTTATTTCATGAACAGTGATATTTTCTTATAGTGGTGTAGAGCGTAGCGTATTATTAATATTGTGACAGACTGATCGTAAGTGCTCTCGTTACAAGTCGCGTTTTGGGCCTGTTTAAGAGTAGCTCGTTCTTGAAGTCTCAAAGGTTAAGTGAAGAATAATATCACACTTAAATAACGCTGCAGCGAAACCCACTATCTTTAAACTATATTAAGTTAGCTATTCCGGAATCAGGTGATACCGTGGCCGTGTAGTTGTGTGTTGTCAACAACAAATAGGTAAACAGAAACATTTCTCTTGCTCTGATATCGACGAGGGAAAGAACAGGCGACAACGACGACATACGCGTATGCATATACAAACGATATACGTGGCGCCTTACAATACAACAACAGCCGGCCGAAGTGGCCGTGCGGTTCCAGGCGCTCAGTCCGGAGCCGCGCGACTGCTACGGCCGCAGGTTCGAATCATGCCTCGGGCATGGATGTGTGTGATGTCCTTAGGTTAGTTAGGTTTAGGTAGTTCTAAGTTCTAGGGGACTGATGACCACAGATGTTAAGTCCCATAGTGCTCAGAGCCATTTGAACCATTTGAACCCGTATGATCATTTCACGAGTGTGCTGTCAATATCAGGAATCCGGTAAAACATCAAACCTCCGACATCGCTATGGCCGGAAAAAGATTCTGCACGAACGGGACCAACGACGACTGAAGAGAAATGCTGGAGATTTGAATCCTGGGCCATCAACAAGTGTCAGCGTGCGAACCATTCAACGAAACATCATCGATATGGGCTTTCGGAGCCAAAGAAATACTTGCGTATCCTTGGTGACTGCACAACCCAAAGCTTTAAACCTCGTCCTAGCCCGTCAACACCGACATTTGACTGTTGATGACTGGAAACATGTTGCCTGCTCGGACAAGTCTCGTTTCAGTTTTATCGAGTGAATGGACGTGTACGGGTATGCAGACAATCTCATAAATTCATGGACCCTACATATCGGCAGGGGACTGTTCAAGCTGGTAGAGGCTCTGTAACAGTGTGGGGTGTGCGCAGTTGGAGTGATATGGGACCCCTGATATGTCTAGATACGACTCTGACAGATGACAATTACGTAAGCATTCTGTCTGATCAAGTTCATCCATTTATATCCAATGTGTATTCCGACAGACTTGGGCAATTCCAGCAGGACAATGCGACACCCTAAACGTCCATAATTGCTACAGAGTGGCTCCAGGAACACTCTTCTGAGTGTAAACACTTCCGCTGACTACCAAATTCCCCAGAAATGAACATTATTCAATATATCTGGGATGCCTTGCAGTGTGCTGTTCAGAAGGAATTTCCACCTCCTCGTATTCTTACGGATTTATGGGACGCACTGCAGGATTCGTGGTGTCAATTCCCTCCAGCACTAGGTCAGACATCAATCGAGTTCATGCTCGTGGGGGCGCTACACAATATTAGGCAGTTGTAAAAGTTTCTTTGGCTGTTAAGTGTATATTCTTCTTGGAGACTGGGGGTATACTGCCTGTCTCTTACATCTTGCACACCGATGGGAGAATTTTGTCCAAAGAATCGAAAGACGGTTATTTCAGATACCGGTTAGTTTGAGCAATTTTAATTATCATCATCATCATTTAAAACTGATTATGCCCTTCAGCGTTCAGTCTAGAGCATAGTCCCCCTTATAAAATTCCTCCATTA
The DNA here is from genome assembly GCF_023864345.2 of Schistocerca serialis cubense. Taxonomy (NCBI): domain Eukaryota; kingdom Metazoa; phylum Arthropoda; class Insecta; order Orthoptera; family Acrididae; genus Schistocerca; species Schistocerca serialis. The sequence continues at coordinate 194,789,491 of NC_064647.1, read as the reverse complement.
TCCCCTATTCAGTGCTAACATTGGTGCCTCTTCTGATGTTAAGCCTATTACTTCAAAATCATTCTTAACCGAATCTAGGTACCTTCTCCTTGGTCTACCCCGACTCCTCCTACCCTCTACTGTTGAACCCATGAGTCTCTTGGGTAACCTTGCTTCTCCCATGCGTGTAACATGACCCCACCATCTAAGCCTGTTTGCCCTGATTGCTACATCTATAGAGTTCATTCCCAGTTTTTCTTTGATTTCCTCATTGTGGACAGACGGCCGCGGTGGTCTCGCGGTTCTAGGCGCGCAGTCCGGAACCGTGCGACTGCTGGGGCATGGATGTGTGTGATGTCCTTAGGTTAATTAGATTTAAGTAGTTCTAAGTTCTAGGGGACTTATGACCACAGCAGTTGAGTACCATAGTGCTCAGAGCCATTTGAACCTCATTGTGGACACCCTCCTGCCATTGTTCTCATCTACTAGTACCTGCAATCATTCTAGCTACTTTCATATCCGTAACCTCAACCTTGTTGATAAGGTAACCTGAACCCACCCAGCTTTCGCTCCCATACAACAAAGTTGGTCGAAAGATTGAACGGTGCACAGATAACTTAGTCTTGGCACTGACTTCCTTCTTGCAGAAGAGAGTAGGTCGTCGCTGAGCGCTCACTGCATTAGCTTTGCTGCACCTCACTTCCTCTTTCGTCCATAGCTCGTGGTCGTGCGGTAGCGTTCCCGCGTCCGGGTTCCCGGGTTCGATTCCCGGAGGGGTCAGGGATTTTCTCTGCCTCGTGATGACTGGGTGTTGTGTGATGTCCTTAGGTTAGTTAGGTTTAAGTAGTGCTAAGTTCTAGGGGACTGATGACCATAGATGTTAAGTCCCATAGTGCTCAGAGCCATTTGAACCATTTTGACCCAGTTCTTTCACTATGTTGCCATCCTGTGAGAATATGCATCGTAAGTACTTGAAACCGTCCATCTGTTCTAACTTTGTTCCTCCTATTTGTCTCTCTTTCCCACTGACATTACTTTCGTTTTGGAGATGCTAATCTTCATACCATAGTCCTTACATTTCTGATCTAGCGCTGAAATATTACTTTGCAAACTTTCAATCGAATCTGCCATCACAAATACGTCATCCGCATATGTGAGACATGTTCAGATATCTTAATCTCACCCAGCCAGTCTATTGTTTTCAACAAATGATCCATAAATAATATGAACAATAGTGGAGACAGGTTGCAGCCTTGTCTTACCCCTGAAACTACTCTGAACCATGAACTCAATTTACCGTCAACTCTAACTGCTGCCTGAATATCTACGTAAAGACCCTTAACTGCTTGCAAAAGTTTGCCTCCTATTCCATAATCTCGTAGAACAGACAATAACTTCCTCCTAGGAACCCGGTCATATGCCTTTTCTATATCTATAAAGCATAGATACAATTCCCTGTTCCACTCGTAACACTTCTCCATTATTTGCCATAAACTAAAAATCTTGTCCTGACAACCTGTAAGAGCCCTAAACCCACACTAATTTTCATCCAATTTGTCCTCAACTAATACTTGCACTTTCCTTTCAACAATACCTGAGAAGATTTTACTCGCAACGCTGATTAAAGAGATACCTCTTTAAGACGTCGTGGTCTCCTGACCTTCATTGCTTACATATTCCGCCCTCACAATCATATTCCGCACATTCGAACCCAAACTCGATAAGATAAAGTCAATGGTGTATGAATTCATGTAAACAATATGCAAATAACTAATAAATCGCAAGTGCGCACCGTGGTTGAAATACTCGAGGCTGACGTACACACATACATTCCAGACACAATGGTCACAGGAGCTTTTAGTTCGAGAGAGGCAACCGCACGCCAGGAGGCCAGTCCCAACGCATCTACGTTGGCCGGTGGACGCCCGTGGAGCAGACAGTGTTCGCCCAAGATAAAGGAGAAACGACCCCGTGTTCGGCTTAAAAGCAAATTCCGCTACATTGTGTGGGTGCGGCCAGCCTACACATTCTTTACACATAGCACGCAGTTTCAGAGATTTTCACAGGGAGACAGCAAACGCCAAACGCCGATACTACAGATTTTCGGATTGGTCGCCTTAAACGAAACGTCATTCTCCCGTTTTAGAAGAGCAATGCTGATTGGCAGACGATATTTCTGACGCCTTGAGCTGAAGGAGTAATGGAAGAGACCGAAATATATACCCCTTCACGTCTGGCGTGGAGAGGCGCCGTTCTATTGTCGCTCTTGGAGCGAGGAACAAGTCTCTGCTCAGTACTTCACTGGGAGAGCACCTCTGTCGAGAGCGAATCGAAGTGCGACTCTCTATATTGAGTCCTTGCGATTAAGCGTTGTTCATTGTGTTGGCCGACACACTTATTGTGCAGTGTGAATGGACAGAGATACAGTTAAACGCCTGCGAGCGAATTTTTGAGTGGCATCGCAGTGGACTGGTTATCTGACCAGTGTATCACGCCAATAGTTAGACTAGGGGCGAATAGGAATCCTTGACTTCATCAAGGCGTAGGGAGAGTTCGATTGGCGAAGGTCAATCCAGATAGAACGAGAGTTATCTTATTTGTCAGCAGCGAGCAGCGCAGACAGCAGTCATCGCAGCTTACGGTATTGTGCGCTACAGCTATTGCGAGTCCCATATTTCCTCCACAACAGTACACTTCACTGCATTTCACTCGCGACAGCCTCGACCGTACCTAGCAACATTCTAAAGGATAATTATTCAAGTTGAGTAGGCGCGCCTCTCAGCCATTCTGCCAAGTCAACAACCATCTTAAACTTTGTGTAGCAATTTCGTTAGCGAATCCTATCTTTGAGAGGTAACTTCACGTTCCGAAAAGAACCAGGATATAACTTGTTCAATTCATAACTAAAAGTGCCATTGTGATTTCTCAGAATTTTTGCAAAATAAATAATAACTTTCGTTAGTTTCATGTTTTTCTTACACTAACTAGCACTACTCCAGTACCCAAGTACCCCACTAGTTACGGTAAGAAATTTTGTGAATTTTTGTGTCATTTCCTTACAGTGGACGGCTCCAGAAGATATTTATTGCTGAAAGTTTTTCAGGCATTTCTATTTAGAACGTTAGGAGCGTCTGTCTGACTTCTGCAGTAGTGTTGGGGTGGAAATTGCATCTCGCAGGAGCCACAGGGTAAAGGATACATCTCAGATTAATCCGTTGCGCAGAACAACAGAATCTCAGATCAACGCCACTCATGCTCTGTAGTTGTTACAATCTTTTCTGTTTCCATGGAAATTTTTATAGTCAGGTTAAATTTGAGGTAAAAAAAAGAACAGTGTAGCTGAAAACAGGTTGTTTCAGCGATAAGTGCCATCCCTACTGCAGACGGCCGAAATAGTTTACGCTGGGAGAGACGCGGGTGGCGTGGCGTGAGCCGTGGTGTGGGTGGCGGGGGTGGTGAGACGCGGCGGCATTAGCGAGCGCGTCGGGGCGCGACGCCCCCGCACGGCAGCGTCGCGGCGCCGCGCCTGGCCTGCCGCCTGGCGGTCGATATCTGCGGGAGGGGGGAGGGGGAGGGGGGGCGGCGAAGCGTGGGCGGCGGAGCGGCGCAGCCGAGGGTCAGCCCGAACGGAACGGAGAGCAACGCAACGGAAGGCGCGGGAGCCGCGGCGCGCTAAATCTGGAGGCGGGCAGCGGCCAGAGGCTGGCTAGGCGGCCTAGCTGGCTGGCTGGCGCTAGGGCATCGCTCAGGAGCTCCCCCAGCACCACCACTCGGGGACCACACGGGGCGCTGCCGGACTCGCTGCGCCGCGGCGACGGTGGGAAAAACCGATGTATAGCTTCTCAATTCTGAAGGTGGCAGGGGTAAAATACAACGTAACGTTAGCGACAGCCTGGACGGTGCACAAGTCCCGCCCAATCACCCCCCTCCACACCAATCCGTATCCTAAGCTCCGCGCATGGTCTGCCGCATGTTCCAACATCAAAGTTGTTCGTATCACAGATATGCCAGTCATAAGAAGGGAGAAAATCAGTAGTTAGTACGAAATACAGTTTTCCCGGTACCATTGTGAAAAGAATTAGAAATATGTTCATTGAATATGCGAGTTGAAAAATCATCAATAAGAATGAAAAATGAAAATGGTATCCACACTGTCTTTTTTTATTTCATGAGCTTTCATCTGCACTATATCAAAGAATCTGGTATTTGTTAACTGCAGTGAGCGCAAACTTCCGTAACCTCGCGTAGTGTAATAAATTATGTTGGGAAATATTAATTGGTAGTATCGCCAAGGGATGCTGTCCATTATCTCGATTGTCTAAAGTCAATGTTGTGCATAAACAAGGCAAAGTCGATGTCTTGGTTTGTTTCTGATTACCTCATTAAGACTAAAGAATATAAGAATGGGATAATGTAGAAATGCGTAATGCAAGCAGTGAGATTTTTATACAGTGACATTCTTCATTAATATTTGCCTGTGTAATGGGTGAATTTTTACTTGTGAACGCTTATGACTGCTTGCTTGTAGCAGTCACGAGATTACTTTGAGTTCTTCTTCAGTGTTTGAGAGCTTTAGAGCTGCCTATTGTTAAACATATGTACATAGTTTCGTCAGTGTCATTCCAACACATCTTATCGTATTTGAATGTCTGTTAGATATCAGTTTTGATAACAGTTGGCCACAACAGTCAAGATTAGGTACCTTGTGTATGATAACTTTATTGAGAGTGCATATCTATGTTTCATTTTGACAGTATTACACAAACTGCTAAGAAGTACTAACAGCACAACACTCCTAGTATGAACAACAGCGGTAAAACAAAAAATGACGAACAAAAACACGACAGCGACGAGGACTACCAAAGATCATATTGCTGCCTCTTGGTTCGTGTAGCGGGGAGTAGGTCTGGAGGGGGGTAAATGGGCGGGGCTTGTGCAAATGTCCGGGGCTGTCGCTAACGTTTCCTTAAAATACAGGGAGCGAAAGGCTATTTATAAATTGTACAGAAACCAGAAGGCAGTTATACGAGTCCACGGGCATGTAAGGTAAGCAGTGGTTGGGAAGGGAGTGAGACAGTGTTGTAGCCTGTCCCCGATGTTATTAAATCTGTATATAGAGCAAGCAGTAAAGGAAACAAAAGAAAAATGCAGAATTGGAATTAAAATCCATGGAGAAGAAATAAAAACTTTGAGGTTTGCCGATGACATTGTAATTCTGTCAGAGACAGCAAAGGATTTAGAAGAGCAGTTGAACGGAATGGACAGTGTCTTGAAAGGAGGGTGTAAGATGAACATCAACAAAAGCAAAACGAGGATAATGGAATGTAATCGAATTAAATTGGGTGATGCTGCAGGGCTGCGCGGGATTAGCCGAGCGGTCTGGGGCGCTGCAGTCATGGACTGTGCGGCTGGTCCCGGCGGAGATTCGAGTCCTCCCTCGGGCATGCGTGTGTGTGTTTGTCCTTAGGATAATTTAGGTTAAGTAGTGTGTAAGCTTAGGGACTGATGACCTTAGCAGTTAAGTCCCATAAAATTTCACACATATTTGGAATGTGCGAATTAGATTAGGAAATGAGACACTTAAAGTAGTAAAGGAGTTTTGCTATTTGGGGAGCAAAATAACTGATAATGGTCGAAGTAGAGAGGATATCAAATGTAAACTGGCAATGGCAAGGAAAACGTTTCTGAAGAAGAGAAATTTGTTAACATCGAATATAGACTTAAGTGTCAGGAAGCCGTTTCTGAAAGTGTTTGTATGGAGTGTAGCCATGTATGGAAGTGAAACGTGGACGATAAATAGTTTAGACAAGAAGAATGGCTCTGAGCACTATGGGACTCAACTGCTGAGGTCATCAGTCCCCTAGAACGTAGAACTACTTTAACCTAACTAACCTAAGGACATCACACACATCCATGGCCGAGGCAGGATTTGAACCTGCGACTGTAGCAGTTGCGCGCTCCAGACTGTAGCGCCTAGAACCGCTCGGCCACTCATGCCGGCTTTAACAAGAAGAGAATAGAAGCTTTTGAAATGTGGTGCTACAGAAGAATGGTGAAGTTTAGATTGGTAGATCACATAACTAATGAGGAGGTATTGAATAGAATTGGGGAGAAGAGGAGTTTGTGGCACGACTTGACTAGAAGAAGGCATATTCTGAGGCATCGAGGGATCACCAATTTAGTATTGGAGGGCAGCGCGGAGGGTAAAAATCGTAGAGAGAGACCAAGAGATGAATACACTAAACAGATTCAGAAGGGTGTAGGTTGCAGTAGGTACTGGGAGATGAAGAAGCTTGCACAGGATAGAGCAGCATGGAGAGCTGCATCAAACCAGTCTCAGGACTGAAGACCACAACAACAACAGTTTCTCAATTAACAAATAATACACTGGTGTCCAAAATTAAACCAACGAATGGAAGTTTTGCAAGGTTGCGTTTATTTTGCCGCAAAACAATGTAAACAGCTGATAGTAAAGTAGAAACAATGTACAGAAAACAGAACGTAAACAACTGCAACTTGCTAGATAAAAATGTTCTTCGTTTTCTCCAACTTAACGGATTCGCACACACATTCCGGCAACTGGTTAATGTGCTCAGCATGGGGTGCGATCACCTCTGGCAGCAGTACAGGCCTAACAACGACAGGGCATGCTGTGAGTGATGTCATCAATGTCATGTTGAGGCTGCAGAGCTGCCCGAAGTCTTTGAGAGTGGTTGGTGGATGCTGACATGAAGCAGAGCGGTTCTAGGCGCTTCAGTCCGGAACCGCGCTGCTGCTACGTTCGCAGGTTCGAATCATGCTTCGGGCATGGATGTGTGTGATGTCCTTCGGTTAGTAAGATTTACGTAGTTTCTAAGTCTAGGGGACTGATGACCTCAGATCTTAAGTCCCATGGTGCCTAGAGCCATTTGAACCATTTAGAGCTGTCATGATGCAACTCATCCCTCTGGTGCGTTCCTGACATGCTCTATGGGATTCAAATCGCGAGAGCGAGCAGCCCACGCCATCCGTACAACATCTTCTGTCTGCAAGAAAACATCAACCAACCATCCATCAATATAAAATCTGAGCCCACACTACCTCGCAACAACTGCACATGAGGTCTCAAGATGTCGTCGAAACTCCTGTCAGGAGTTACACCTTGCCGAACAGTTCCATGATGAGGTGTTCAAGTCGTCAACATAATCACTGTCCACGCCATTAGGGATCCCCCTCGATGTCGGTCTCTTTCCACAGTTTTTGGATTCCGAAATGCGTTGAGAATCACTCTCCAGACCAAATGGAACATTGGGCCACTGTCCGACTGTCCAGATGGCATGTTGTTGTCTACACTCTAGACGTTCTCTTTTTGTGAAGACCCGTCAGAGATTCACATACAGAAGGTCTCCGACAGCAAAGGCTACTCTGCCAAATCCTTGTGTACACTGTTTGGATACAACACGCCCAGCTGCGAGGTCAGAAGGCAGTTGCCGTGCAGTACTAAGGCGGTACCGTCGTGCCCTTACGGCCAGCCGGCCGGGGTGGCCGAGCGGTTCTAGGCGCTACAGTCTGGAGCCGCGAAACCGCTACGGTCGCAGGTTCGAATCCTGCCTCGGGCATGGATGTGTGTGATGTCGTTAGGTTAGTTAGGTTTAAGTAGTTCCAAGTTCGAGGGGATTGATGACCTCAGAAGTTAAGTCCCATAGTGATCAGAGCCATTTGAGCCTTACGGCCAAACAACGGTTCTCTCCTTTTGATATCACACGTGATCGGCCATGCCCTGGTCTTCGGGATGCTGTTTCTGTCCGTATTAATTGTCGCCACATCAGAGAAACAACAGAACGATTCACGTTAAGCCATCAGGCCACATCGATTTGCCATTGCCCTCCGCTGCAGGGGCATCTTCTCTGTGCCATACTGCACTGTCTGTGACTGTGTACACAGCGATTGTGAATGTGGGACTACCTGGCAAACACTACCCCGCTTGATAGGTTCCCGACCGCTACGGTCGCAGGTTCGAATCCTGCCTCGGGCATTGTTGTGTGTGATGTCCTTAGGTTAGTTAGGATAATTAGTTCTAAGTTCTAGGCGACTGATGACTTCAGAAGTTAAGTCCCATAGTGCTCAGAGCCATTTGAACCATTTGATAGGTACCCTGACGTAATCACTGACGTGATTGTCCGTTGACCGGAATGCCATCTTACAAGCGGAACACCACTGTACGGACATCTGTTGTCATTTTGTATGATTATACTGTGAATTAGACAAAACACGGGGAAATAGCGGCTTGTTGCTTTAATTTTGGACATCAGTGTATTTTAAACTGTTATTGGTTGGCAGTTGGCCCTAAATAACGAAAAGTGTGAGGTCATCCATATGAGTGCTAAAAGGAACTCGTTAAACTTCGGTTACACGATAAGTCAGTCTAACCTAAAAGCCGTAAATTCAAATAAATACCTAGGTATTACAATTACGAACAACTTAAATTGGAAAGAACACATAGAAAATGTTGTGGGGAAGGCTACCCAAAGGCTGCGTTTTATTGGCAGGACACTTAGAAAATGTAACAGACCTACTAAGGAGACTGCCTACACTACGCTTGTCCGTCCTCTTTTAGAATACTGCTGCGCGGTGTGGGATCCTTACCAGATAGGACTGACGGAGTACATCGAAAAGTTCAAAGAAAGGCAGCAGGTTTTGTATTATCGCGAAATATGGGAGAGAGTGTCACAGAAATTATACAGGATCTGGGCTGGAAATCATTAAAAGAAAGGCGTTTTTCGCAGCGACGGAATCTTCTCACGAAATTCGCATCACCAACTTTCTCCTCCTAATGCGAAAATAGTTTGTTGACACCGACCTACATAGGGCGGAACGATCACCACTATAAAATAAGGGAAATCAGAGCTCGTACGGAAAGAGATAGGTGTTCATTCTTTCCGCTCGCTATACGAGATTGGAATAACAGAGGATTGTGAAGGTGGTTCAATGAACCCTCTGCCAGGCACTTAAATGTGATTTGCAGAGTATGTAGATGTAGATGGTTAGACAGATATGAATTATAAATGGAATGTTAACAGGTTTTATCTCTGCTACGAAACATGACTTTTAAGAAATCATTGAATAATCGGTAAGTACTGGTTGAGAACACTACTACATGAATGTTTCTTGTTTTGCTGTAGGTAATACTATTGAAATGAAAAACATAGCACAGAAAAACTGTACTCGCTTTCCTAATTAAGCTGAAATCTGCCTTCCGGTACCGTCATTACATCGGGCCGGCGAGTGCGTTGGTAGGCGACATTGTTTGGAGGTTAATGAGCCATTTGACTATTATGCGGTTCACGTAATAACACTGCCCTATTTTGAGAGAAAAAGATCGGTAAAAACGATCTCAGGTGCTTATGAATTATAATCAGATAGATTAAATGGCGAATGAACACTAACAGTGTTTGGCCATGACCACCAAACAATGCGCCAGCAACTTCTCGAAGATGCGGCCTGAATCTGGACTTAAAAAATGCACAGTAAAACCACATATAACACGAATAGCAAGAAAAGGGATCTTCAAATGAAACACGGTTACTTAACATCAAATCTACAGAATTATTCAACAAAAGCGTACAAGTGACGCTGACGCAGCTTATCTCTGTAGCGGAGGACGAAAGAGAGAGAAAAAAAGTCGCGTTCCGTATTTTTATATCGTTATACAAACGAATGTACCTACTACATTTTGTTTCACAGAGTTTCCTTTACACATTTGAAGTCAAAGATACTTCTTTACAAAATAATTCATGAATGATTAAAAATACATCATCTCATTAGTACATCGTTTCTTTCAATTAACATAAAAATTTATTTATATGTGTAAAATTATTTATACTATTTTCAGGTTTTATTAAAATTGGAGCTACTTCTTTATACATTTATAAAATAACATTTCACCGACCAGTTAAACAAATTACTGATGTTTTAGTTCTGAGGATCTGGTATTTCGCGATATTTGTTTGGCCTCTATTGTAATAGGTGTTTTTTTAAAAAATTTTTACTAATAACCGAGTAGAAAACCAAAATATCAATTGGCCATGGCAGCAGCGCTAACATTTTTCGTTTCTAAATTAACCTCTTTTAAAGAAGTAGTAACTTTTATTCGTAAGATTTGCACTGGTTAAAAATATTTTGTTATTACAGGAAATGGGGAAAGCGATGAGTGCCATTTTTAAAAACAGTGCCGACAGAAACGAGCAACGTACACATGGCGTAAGAACTGGTATAGCACTGCTGAGTGAATAATGTACCTGTTACCATGTGTGTGTCATGTCTTAATGTACGGGTGTACATGCGGTGTGCAAAACTTCCCCCAAATGGTCTACACGATGGGTTCTCGCTGTCGTCGTCGGACATCCGTTGTATTGCAGAATGGCACCAACCCTAGTCTGGAGATATTTTTACGAAGTGACGTAGCAGTGAAGTACAATGCTTTATTTACTTTACAAGATTAAAAATTTGTCTGCCATTTCTGAGAATTGATGAAAGAGGAACGAAATTATAGACTAGTAACATTAAAAAATGAAGAAGTTACCAATTCGTTGGTGGTATACAATGAAAAGAGAAAGCAGCTGATCTGGTGCCTGTGTCTGTGTAATATGCCGTTATCTGCTTGTAGCCCTCGACGACGAACAAATCAACACCAAAAACAGAGTTCTTCAACTTCAGTTTTCACCCTTTAGCACTGACTACTCGCAATGCTCAAATAGTGGTCTAACCCTCCATTACAACATAATTTTCGAGCAGAGTTGTAAGAAATTAGAATCAGTGGGAGAATACTGGTGATTTTTTGTAGTATTCAACCACTTACCACTTTTCGAGAAAAGCAGCGAACAGTGGACGGACTAAGTTTTCTTTTATTTGCCTTTTTAATTTAATACTTTGATTCTATATATCTTGAAAATGAGAGGGACAAAATTTTTCAATCTTTGTTCCATTTCTGCTTCTATTACAGGAAATAACAGGAATAAAGAACCGAAAATCTGTTATTTCAGAAACCGCTTACTCTGAGCGTTTTTGGTAGATAGGTTAATCTGGCGTGGAAAACCTTCATATTATTGAAAACTCGTTTTTTAGCGATAACGGTCATCCCTAGTCCATGGCAGCAGGCGTCGGTCCAAGTGGGCAGTGTGGTAACAATGGGAAAAACGTGCTGCTATTTTAGTTCTGAATAACCGGTACGTTTCGGTATTTATTTAGTCTCGCTTATTACAGGGTTTTTTATTTTTTGCTAAAAGCCGGGTAAAAAATCCAGCACATCAATTTGCCATAGTGCTATTTTTTTTAGATTAAAAACGAGTAATGTATATTCCTAAAATCTCCGTTGGCTTGGAATACTGGGCTATTAAAGAAAATGGGCAAAGAAAATTTTTGGAAATTTGTGGTAAGTCTTATGGGACCAAACTGCTGAGGTCATCGGTCCCTAAGCCTACACAGTACTAAATCTAACTGAAACTAACTTACGCTATGAACAACACACACACACCCATGCCCGAGGGAGGACTCGAACCTCCGACGGGAGGAACTGCACGGACCGTAACATGGCGCCTAAGACCACACGGCTCCCCCGCGCGGCAATGGGCAAAGCCATTAGAACTACACTCCTGGAAATTGAAATAAGAACACCGTGAATTCATTGTCCCAGGAAGGGGAAACTTTACTTACACATTCCTGGGGTCAGATACATCACATGATCACACTGACAGAACCACAGGCACACAGACACAGGCAACAGAGCATGCACAATGTCGGCACTAGTACAGTGTATATCCACCTTTCGCAGCAATGCAGGCTGCTATTCTCCCATGGAGACGATCGTAGAGATGCTGGATGTAGTCCTGTGGAACGGCTTGCCATGCCATTTCCACCTGGCGCCTCAGTTGGACCAGCGTTCGTGCTGGACGTGCAGACCGCGTGAGACGACGCTTCATCCAGTCCCAAACATGCTCAATGGGGGACAGATCCGGAGATCTAGCTGGCCAGGGTAGTTGACTTACACCTTCTAGAGCACGTTGGGTGGCACGGGATACATGCGGACGTGCATTGTCCTGTTGGAACAGCAAGTTCCCTTACCGGTCTAGGAATGGTAGAACGATGGGTTCGATGACGGTTTGGATGTACCGTGCACTATTCAGTGTCCCCTCGACGATCACCAGTGGTGTACGGCCAATGTAGGAGATCGCTCCCCACACCATGATGCCGGGTGTTGGCCCTGTGTGCCTCGGTCGTATGCAGTCCTGATTGTGGCGCTCACCTGCACGGCGCCAAACACGCATACGACCATCATTGGCACCAAGGCAGAAGCGACTCTCATCGCTGAAGACGACACGTCTCCATTCGTCCCTCCATTCACGCCTGTCGCGACACCACTGGAGGCGGGCTGCACGATGTTGGGGCGTGAGCTGAAGACGGCCTAACGGTGTGCGGGACCGTAGCCCAGCTTCATGGAGACGGTTGCGAATGGTCCTCGCCGATACCCCAGGAGCAACAGTGTCCCTAATTTGCTGGGAAGTGGCGGTGCGTTCCCCTACGGCACTGCGTAGGATCCTACAGTCTTGGCGTGCATCCGTGCGTCGCTGCGGTCCGGTCCCAGGTCGATGGACACGTGCACCTTTCCCCGACCACTGGCGACAACATCGATGTACTGTGGAGACCTCACGCCCCACGTGTTGAGCAATTCGGCGGTACGTCCACCCGGCCTCCCGCATGCCCACTATACACCCTCGCTCAAAGTCCGTCAACTGCACATACGGTTCACGTCCACGCTGTCGCGGCATGCTACCAGTGTTAAAGACTGCGATGGAGCTCCGTATGCCACGGCAAACTGGCTGACACTGACGGCGGCGGTGCACAAATGCTGCGCAGCTAGCGCCATTCGACGGCCAACACCGCGGTTCCTGGTGTGTCCGCTGTGCCGTGCGTGTGATCATTGCTTGTACAGCCCTCTCGCAGTGTCCGGAGCAAGTATGGTGGGTCTTACACACCGGTGTCAATGTGTTCTTTTTTCCATTTCCAGGAGTGTATTTTTCGAGGAAGATCGGAAAGTGAGGCGCAGTAATATTATTACCAAGAAGTTTAATATGTAACAAATCAAAAAAATTAACTTACATCTTTTATCTATTTCCTACATAGTCACCAAGGTTCACAACAAATTTCACCCATCGTGGTTGAAGTACAGCCATCTGCGGAGTGGTGATTTAACTTTCACTTCTGTCACTAGGCGTTCACTGGCCAGAAATTTCTTCACGGGGCCAAACAGAGATGAAATTTGTCTTATTTTCTCACGAAAAGGAGCAGCAATATGGCGACAAGCATTCTCATGAAGAAGTTTGACACAGTAAGCATTAATGTCGTGGCGTTAGCCGGCCGTGGTGGCCGAGCGGTTCTAGGCGCTTCAGTCTGGAACCGCGCGACCGCTACAGTCGCAGGTTCGAATCCTGCCTCGGGCATGGATGTGTGTGATGTCCTTAGGTTAGTTAGGTTTAAGTAGTTCTAAGTTCTAGGGGACTGATGACCTCAGATGTTAAGTCCCATAGTGCTCAGAGCCATTTGCACCATTTGAACCATTTGTTGTGGCGTTATAATAAAGGGCACGACGCAATTTAAAGTTTTAATGTGAGATGCAGCATTCTCAGTGGTTGCGTGTTCAGCAAAGTCCACCTGTAACACACCATGCATGTCCCAGAACACTGTCCCAGCAGTCTGAGTCACTCTGAATTTTTTGTCATACTGGGGAACCAGTATGTTTCCACTCCATAGGGGTCCGCAGTTGCACTTGGTAGTCGTTCAAAATTGCTGCCTCAGTGGCTACGACGGGTTGCAGCTGTTACTGGCGGCCATGAGCGTGGTGAATTACTGAGCTTGACACGGCCCTTTTGGAAGAATGAACACCACCTGACATATTGCTACGGTCCGTACAGTCTTCCCCAAACACGCCACCCATTTCCCTGCGAATTTCGCTGGGTTTATTTCCTTCGGCACACAAACGTCGAACTACATTTCGTAGCTGTTCGCAGATTGACAACAGTAACATGTGCGCCATGTTTGCTTCGTAGTTCAGGCTTCTCTCACTAGAGATGCACATGAAAACAAACTATATCGTCGTGAAATTTCAGCCTTCCAGCTGCGGTACCAGGGGAGAAAAAAATTATTGTGCGTTACTCCCCGATCCTCCCTCATAATAAAATGCTATTTTCTCTAAACGTTTGACCATCTGGAGCTCCAACATCTGTCACTTTTACTTGTGGCCACATCCTGCATATACCATAAATGTGGGCGAAATTCGTGATGACGAGTAGGCGCGGTCCCCTTCTTAGAAGGAATGGAGACTGAACAGGAGACATTACTCAACAAAGTCAGACTAGAAATCAAGAAATTCAAAGTGTCTCATGCAGATAATAGAGTCAGAGCCGGCCGGAGTGGCCGAGCGGTTCTAGGCGCTTCAGTCTAGAACCGCGCGACCGCTACGGTCGCAGGTTCGAATCCTACCTCGGGCATGGATGTCTGTGATGTCCTTAGGTTAGGTTTTAGTAGTTCTAAGTTCTAGGGGACTGATGACCTCAGATGTTAAGTCCCATAGTCCTCAGAGCCAATTGAATGGAGTGAGAGAAACAACAACAGTTAAATGGTCAGATGATCAGATGGAAGGGACAGGGCTCATTCTGAGAAAATTTCGGAATTAGCATTTGTGAAAATGTACGCAAAGCTCAGCGCACTTCGTCACATGGAATGGCGAAGAACTATAGCAAACGAAGTGGGGGAGTTATAGCAAGAGGAAGACGCAACACTGCAGACGAATCTAGAACAAGGGACAGATCCCCGTGCGAGGATATGTATATGTTTGCACAAGACAGAGTATAAGAGAGACGCGAAGGAGGCATCGAAATTAATTGTGCAAGAACAAAAAAAAGACAACAGTATTTTAATATCTAGGTGAAACAAGAGAACCGAATGGTTAGAACAAAGAAGCTTACTTAACAGGAGCAAGGAAAATGGAAGCGGCCTTTCAATTAACAAAAAGGTCCGCACCAACAAAAACATTTCCTCTGCGCTTGCTTGTTTTTCTCGACTTTCACAAAACTGCTACTTGCACGACAACGCCGCCCCAGCTAACCAGAAGTGTACATCGGGCCAATTTATTTATTTCAATGTGAACGGTTTTCTCTGCAACTTCGCACTCTTTGGCTAATACTGGCTATTCTCAATGCGAACCATCATCGGTTCACCGTCCGTCCCCAGTGGCTGAGTGGTCAGCGCGACAGAATGTCAGTCCTAAGGACCCGGGTTCGATTACCGGCTGGGTCGGAGATTTTCTCCGCTCAGGGACTGGGTGTTGTGTTGTCCTAATCATCGTAATTTCATCCCTATGGACGCGTAGAAGTCGCCGAAGTGGCGTCAAATCGAAGGACTTGAACCCGGCGAACGGTCTACCCGAGGGGAGGCGCTAGTCACACGATATTTACGAGGTGCATTCAAGTTCTAAGGCCTCCGATGTTTTTTCTAATTAACTACTCACCCGAAATCGATGAAACTGGCGTTACTTCTCGACGTAATCGCCCTGCAGACGTACACATTTTTTACAATGCTGACGCCATGATTCCATGGCAGCGGCGAAGGCTTCTTTAGGAGTCTGTTTTGACCACTGGAAAATCGCTGAGGCAATAGCAGCACGGCTGGTGAATGTGCGGCCACGGAGAGTGTCTTTCATTGTTGGAAAAAGCCAAAAGTCACTAGGAGCCAGGTCAGGTGAGTAGCGAGCATGTGGTATCACTTCAGAGTTCTTATCACGAAGAAACTGTTGCGTAACGTTAGCTGGATGTGAGGGTGCGTTGTCTCGGTGAAACAGCACACGCGCAGCCCTTCCCGGACGTTTTTGTTGCAGTGCAGGAAGGAATTTGTTCTTCAAAACATTTTCGTAGGATGCACCTGTTACCGTAGTGCCCTTTGGAACGCAATGGGTAAGGATTACGCCCTCGCTGTCCCAGAACATGGACACCATCATTTTTTCAGCACTGGCGGTTACCCGAAATTCTTTTGGTGGCGGTGAATCTGTGTGCTTCCATTGAGCTGACTGGCGCTTTGTTTCTGGATTGAAAAATGGCGTACACGTCTCATCCATTGTCACAACCGACGAAATGAAAGTCCCATTCGTGCTGTCGTTGCACGTCAACATTGCCTGGCAACATGCCACACGGGCAGCCATGTGGTCGTCCGTCAGCATTCGTGGCACCCACCTGGATGACACTTTTCGCATCTTCAGGTCGTCATGCAGGATTGTGTGCACAGAACCCACAGAAATGCCAACTCTGGAGGCGATCTGTTCAACAGTCATTCGGCGATTCCCCAAAACAATTCTCTCCACTTTCTCGATAATGTCGTCAGACCGGCTTGTGCGAGCCCGAGGTTGTTTCGGTTTGTTGTCACACGATGTTCTGCCTTCATTAAACTGTCGCACCCATGAACGCACTTTCGACACATCCAAAACTCCATCATCACATGTCTCCTTCAACTGTCGATGAATTTCAATTGGTTTCACACCACGCAAATTCAGAAAACGAATCATTGCACGCCATTTTAAGTATTTAAAACAGTTCTCATTCTCGCCGCTGGTGGTAAAATTCCATCTGCCGTACGGTGCTGCTATCTCTGGGACGTATTGACAATGAACGTGGCCTCATTTTAAAACAATGGACATGTTTCTATCTCTTTCCAGTCAGGAGAAAAAAAATCGGAGGCCTTAGAACTTGAATGCACCTCGTACATTTACTGCGTCACTTCTAATCCAAGCTTCCAGCAGTAATGAGAACCACCTCAAAGGTCGGGATCCTTTGCACCTAAGAACATCGAGAAGCCAACTAAAGGTAGGTTTTGGAAGTCTGGTTTCTGTAACATAAGTGTGTTCCATCCAAATATGATCCCAGTTATACCAATTTTAATTACTTTTTTCAGGATGTGTATTGCGAGTTCACTGAATTCGTTCTAGGTGGCTAAAATTCTCCATATGCATTTTAGCAGACACGAAGTTAATTTTTCGTATAATGTTGATATAAAAAGTACATGTCTGAAATAAGAAGCTTTTCTTTTGTACTAAGTTTCCTTCACACTACGTTACGTATCCTCAGAATCGAGTTTTTAATATCCACAAAGCCATATTGTTTTTCTATTTCAGTCAATGTTTGCCTTAAATTTAGGAAGTTTATATATTGCTAACTGTCCTCAAGTCATTAGAACACATTTCCATGCACTCGCCAGCCACTAACTCTTCGTCCTCTTCCAAAATATGTGTATAATGAGGAAACTTCTGGTCAAATTTTCAAACATGTCGTAACATGCTCGAGGTTGCCGAACGCGTGCTTAGTAACTTTTTATGTTGTTTGCATTGCGAGATACCTCCCGATTTTTTCTTTTTTTTTCTTTTCTGTACTGTTATTTCATCCCCTACAATCAATATGGGCGGGGGTGGGGGGCTGTTTGGGGTACAGTCAACGCGCTCTTCAGCCAATGGACAATAAAATAGTAAAGTAGATGAAAAAACAAGCAACACATACTGGAGATACATATGCTGAACTTAAAACTTCTTAAAGGCGAAAAATAAAATGGAAATTTTCAAATATACAATGGGAGACTTTTTCCCTGGTAGTTAGAAACAGAGATAGTGTGGTGTCACCGCCAGACACCACAGTTGCTAGGTGGTAGCCTTTAAAACGGCCGCGGTCCATTAGTATACGTCGGACCCGCGTGTCGCCACTCTCAGTGATTGCAAACCGAGCGCCGCCACACGGCAGGTCTAGTGAGACGTCCTAGCACTCGCCCAGTTGTACAGCCGACGTTACTAGCAATGGTTCACTGACAAATACGCTCTCATTTGCCGAGACGATAGTTAGCATAGCCTTCAGCTACGTCATTTGCTGCGACCTAGCAAGGCGCCATTACCAGTTATACTGAGATCATATCAATGTATAAACAAGACCGATTTTCTCCAATTATGGATTAAAGTACTTT
Source organism: Schistocerca serialis cubense (assembly GCF_023864345.2). Taxonomy (NCBI): domain Eukaryota; kingdom Metazoa; phylum Arthropoda; class Insecta; order Orthoptera; family Acrididae; genus Schistocerca; species Schistocerca serialis. Next base: position 194,771,485 of record NC_064647.1, on the reverse strand, counting down.
ATTTGCTACTATAAATTCCCTTAACTGTTCCAGACCTCACGCCAGTCTGCGTGAGCTTGAAAGCGTGCATTTCGGCCTCCTCTAGCAGCGCGGTGTTGGCTCTTCTGCCAACACTTCAAATAGTAAAAGGTAAAATGAAATACAATAAGCGCACAGTTAAAACATTTAAAACGTGTTGGCGAATCACTGCTATGTCAAAGCACTTTTTTGTCACTAGAAACTGGAAGGACTTGCCCTGCAATAGGGAGTCAGTTGTTGAGGGGGAAAAAGTTGGCCAGAGATAAAGAATGTGGTAGTATAAGGATGCAGGACTGGTGCATTGCAGTGGGGTAGGAGTGACAGTTGGGATAAAAGAAGGTTGGAGAAGAGGGGGGGGGGCGGAATTGGTGTCACTAATAGTTGTTAGGGAAAGGGTGGAGGTGAGGGAAAAAAAATAGAAGTGGAAAAAAGGGGTAGTGAAATGTGGGGTGGGCAGAGAAAGGGAGCCCTATTAGGATGGCCCTACAGCTGGTAGGTTGGTAGTCGGGGTTGCGGTGACGGTCTGGGAAGGGAGAGGGTTGAGGTTTCTTTGGAGAGCCTGTAGACTTCATATCGGTTGGTCAGATGTGCTGGCAAACGTGGAGCAGCGTATGAGAATTGGAAAGTAGTGGGGAAACGATAGGACTATTGGAGCTGAACTTGCAGATGGAGTAAATTGTTCGGAGGTGTTCAATGAGAGTGAGGAGGGTAGGAATTTGGGGAGTTGGTAAAGGATCCTTGTGGGAGAAGATAAACGGATGCGAGAAGCGAGGCAGAGGGCGTGGTGTGACTTCTCACATAGCCACGAAAATGCTTCTCATGCTGCACTCGGTCTCTGTTTCGGATAGGTATACATCCCCGTTTTTAATTTCTCCCTAGTTGCCTGTAAGGTTGGTTTTTACACTTTGCTACTTCCAACGTTATGATAATCGAGTTGCAGTGAAACAGCCAACGTAAACATATACCTGTCTGTTCTGTAGTCACGTTGGACTTACAGCGCAACCTGCTGACAGACGCAGGTGACTGAACGGGTCCCGTGAAGCTGCGGAAACCCAACCTGGCCCGATTTATCCACTGTGCTTCAGTACTCGTGTACTCTTGTGTCTCCGTTGAGGCAGGTTGAGCTGGTTTAATGGTTGCTACGGAGATGGGGCGGGCAGGCTGGAAGGATTTGTACACCTGTGTTGCTGACACGTCCCGGCTGCCAAAGCACAGTTACGCCACTGCAAGCAGTACCTGACCGTGACTTTCGGCCACTGCGCGTCTTAGGAGGGGGCGCCAGAGCGCTGCACATGACTCAGCCGCCGGCGTGCCGGTGGGAACGCGTCCCGACTCCCCCTGCGGCTGGCCACGCGGACGGAACACACCCGCCCACCCACACACGCCGTGCTGTGGCTGCCGACTGCGGCCGTGTCTGAGTCGTGACTCACGCACGCCCGCAGCTCTGAGCGAGACAGAGAGAGAGAGCGGCCAGCCGATGGCGGCACCTCTGGGAGACTTAGGGCCGACTGGTATCGTGTTGAAGCTGCATGGGTACTTGTACCTGTACACGCCATCCAAGCTCTGTTTGACTCAATGCCCAGGCGCATCAAGGCCGTTATTACGGCCAGAGGTGGTTGCTCTGGGTACTGATTTCTCAGGATCTATGCACCCAAATTGCGTGAAAATGTAATCACATGTCAGTTCTAGTATAATATACGAGTATTTCTCCAATGAACACCCGTTTATCATCTGCATTTCTTATTGGTGTAGCACATTTAATGGCCAGTAGTGTATCTTGTGACCCACAGCGACTTTATCTGTTTTTTTCTTTCTTTCTATTTTTTTTTTCATTTCCACTCAATTAGTTCGTTAATCGGCCGTACAAAATTTCCAGCAGCAAATCTTTCTCGTATTGAGAAAAGTTTGACGATCGCTGATTTTTCTGTTTACTTGCTACCACGGTTATACCACGACACCTTCGATAATAAATACTGCATACCTACGTTGTACGATAAGTATCTGCGTTCGAAGCACAATAATCGTGTCGATAGCCGATTTTAGCCGTATTGCCAAGCATGTTATTTGCTACCTAAAATCAAATCTGAAGTTGCTTCGATGGATCAAGTTTAGCGTTATACAATAGAACTGAGTCATGAGCACAGATCACTTTCTGATCCAGTGTCAAATTCGATCTCCAGTCCGCCTTTCGTTTGACAGTGCGTGTCTTACTCCTTGGTCGGAGTGAACCACTGTGCAACCGTCATTGGCTGCGATGGTGGCCAGTTACGCCCGAGACAGGTAATTTACTGTCGAAATTGTGCTCGGTTGTGCTGGAAAATAAACTAATCTGCCTGACAAAAGAAGTCAAGCATCCAGGACACGTGGCCAGATGTCAGTGTACGAGGAAGGATCGAGAAGTAACGCACAATAATTTTTTTTCTCCCCTAGTATAGCAGTTCTTACTGTTCTACTGTGCGTCCTCGGAATCTGAACAGAGGAATCCATTCTTATCAAAGTGATGCTCTACATTATTTTGGCTACCATTAAATACACATTAAGGTATATCATTTAGCTACCTACACTACTAGCCATTAAAATTGCGACACCAAGAAGAAATGCAGATTATAGACGGGTATTCATTGGACAAATACATTATACTAGAACTGACATGTGATCACATTTTCACGCATTTTGGGTGCATAGATTCTGAGAAATCAGTACCCAGAACAACCACCTCTGGCCGTAATAACGGCCTTGATACGCCTGGGCATTGAGTCAGAGTTTGGATGACGTGTACAGGTACAGCTGCCTATGCAGATTTAACACTATAGCACAGTTCATCACGAGTAGTGACTGGCGTATTGTGACGAGCCAGTTGCTCGGCCACCATTGACCAGACGTTTTCAATTGGTCAGAGACCTGGAGAATGTGCTGGTCAGGGCAGCAGTCGAACATTCTCTGTGTCCAGAAAGGCCTGTACAGGATCTGCAACATGCGCTCGTGCATTATCTTGCTGAAATGTAGGGTTTCGCAGGGATCGAATGAAGAGTAGAGCCACGGGTCGTAACACATCTGAAATGTATCGTCCACTGTTCAAAGTGGCGTCAATGCGAACAAGAGGTGACCGAGACGTGTAACCAATGGCACCCCATACCGTCACCGCGAGTGATACGCCAGTATGACGATGACGAATACACGCTTCCAATGTGCGTTCACCACGATGTCGCCAAATACGGATGCGACCATTATGATGCTGTAAACAGAACCTGGATTCATCCGAAAAATTGACGTTTTGGCATTTGTGCACCCAAGTTCGTCGTTGAGTGCACCATCGCAGGCACTCCTGTGTCTGATGCAGCGTCAAGGGAAACCGCAGCCATGGTCTCCGAGCTGATAATCCATACTGTTGCAAACGTCGTCAAACTGTTCGTGCATATGGTTGTTGTCTTGTAAACGTCCCCATGTGTTGACTCAGGTATCGAGACATGGCTGCACGATCTGTTACAGCCATGCGGATAAGATGCCTGTCATCTCGACTGCTAGTGATACGAGGCCGTTGGGATCCCGCACAGCGTTCCGTATTACCCTCCTGAACTCACCGATTCCATACTCTGCTAACGGTCATTGGATCTCGACCAACGCGAGCAGCAGTGTCGCGATACGATAAACCGCAAACGCGATAGGCTACAATCCGACCTTTATCAAATTCGGCAACTTGATGGTACACATTTCTCCTCCTTACACGAGGCATCACAACAACGTTTGACCAGGCAACGCTTGTCAACTTCTGTTTGTGTATGAGAAATGGATTGGAAACTTTTCTCATGTCAGCACGTTGTAGGTGTCGCCACCGGCGCCAGCCTTGTGTGAATGCTTTGAAAAGCTAATCATTTGCATATCACAGCATCTTCTTCCTGTCGGTTAAATGTCGCGTCTGTAGCACGTCATCTTCGTGGTGTAGCAGTTTTAATGGCCAGTTGTGTACTTTCATAGCTGTGAAACTGAAGTGGTGTTAAATGTCGGTCTGTTGATATTTTTTAAAATAATGGAAATTCGAGATATTGAAATTTAAAAAAAGTATCACTCTCGGGTCTCGTTATAACGAAAAAACTATCGATATACCGTAATAACGGCGAAAAAAATATCGACGTACTTGCCTATAAAAATATCAGCTGAACATTGTAAATGTAATGCCTATTTTAAACATTGTAAATATAATGCCTATTTTAGAGCTGTATATTCGAATTCATTCGTCTTCCCCGTTTTTTCTTCCATTTCTGCCAACGCCGGAGACCGAGTAGTTGTTGTGTCAAAATTACGTGATGAAGCTAAACACTGCAGTTTCTGTTGGTTGCGCTGATTACATCAGCATTTCCTCTCACAAGTCTCCGCCCATCGCCATTTTCAGCAACAGTTTTTGAAGAATGTCAATGTGAAGCAATAGCACACTAACTGCGTTAAAAAAATTTTTTTTACGCAACTGGTGTACTGTTCCTTCACATCGAAAATCTTTTTATTCCACTCAAACCGCCACCCTCTCCCCCCCTCCCCCCCTCCCCCCCAATGCAATTGGACTTTTTCTTTAGTGCCACACATACTTGCTTCACACAGTCAAAGATAAAGATTGGACGTGATAAAAACTCAAAAAGTAGTAAGACTGCTTCACACAGTGAAATTAAAATTATGTGCTACCACAAATTCAAAAGAAAACTTCAAATATTTTCCGAAAATTGTGAAAAAAATGTAATCTAATATAAAAATATCGGCACTCGATGTTCCCATTTTGATATCGATATATTAGAAATAACTCGTATTTAATCATGAGTGTTAATGCGCAAAGATAGGCATAACAACAAAAACTTTTATTTTAATGTAACAGGAAATGGCTTACCGCTTAGAACCTAGAGATCAAATGTTATAAGAAGCAAAGACAAAACACACCCTTGCTTCTTGTGTTGATAACTGACAAGTAACGGTTCCTGCGTTCTGTATGCTCATTTGTATAACTGAGCACTAGATGGCAGCATCGATCAGGTGGGATTGGCACTCACCGTTAAAGACACACTGACGTCAGTCATTCTATGCGCGACACCAAATTCCCCCACTCTCCCCTGTTCTGCGTCTCAGTTTCAGTCGATCAAGCCTGACCATCACAAGGGACAATCCGTATTGTGCACCAACCACGTCGTAATCCCTTCACGTCTGCGGCTGCCACAGGCGAACGCGTAATTCTCTCCGCAACATTGTACGGTCAGTCTACGGAATTACCGTCCCATGCGTAGGCAGCCGTTGCCATAGCAACACAAATAACAGCGTTTGGAATGGTGCTGTGACCTCGAAGCATGGACTGCTCATAAATGGCATCGCACTTCATTCAGCGATGGACCACAATTCGCCGAAACATTTGAAAGCAAATAAATCACCAGATCCGGATGGAATCTCAGTTTTGTTTTGCAAGAAGTACTCTACGTCATTGGCCCCTTACCTACCTTGTATTTACCGTGAATTTCTCGCCCAGCACAAAGTTCCAAGCGACTGGAAAAAAGCGCAAGTGACTCCTACATCTACATCTACATGGATACTCTGCAAATCACATTTAAGTGCCTGGCAGAGGGTTCATTAAACCACCTTCACAATTCTATATTATTCCAATCTCGTATAGCGCGCGGAAAGAATGAACACCTATATCTTTCCGAACGAGCTCTGATTTCACTTATTTTATCGTGGTGATCTTTCTTCCCTATGTAGGTCGGTGTCAACAAAATATTTTCACATTCGGAGGAGAATGTTGGTGATTGGAACTTCGTGACAAGATTCCGTCGCAACGAAAAACGCTTTTCTTTTAATGATGTCCAGCCCAAATCCTGTATCATTTCAGAGAGACTGTCTCCCATATTTCGCGATAATACAAAACGTGCTGCCTTTTTCGATGTACTCCATCAGTCCTATCTGATAAGGATCCCACACCGCACAGCAGTATTCTAAAAGAGGACGGACAAGCGTAGTGTAGGCAGTCTCCTTTATACGTCTGTTACATTCTCTAAGTGTCCTGCCAATAAAACGCAGTCTTTGGTTATCCTTCCCCACAACATTTTCTATGTTCAAAAATGGTTCAAATGGCTCTGAGCACTATGAGACTTAACTGCTGTGGCCATCAGTCCCTTAGAACTTAGAACTACTTAAACCTAACTAACCTAAGGACATCACACACATCCAGTTTCTATGTGTTCCTTCCAATTTAAGTTGTTCGTAGTTGCAATTCCTAGGCATTTAGTTGCATCTACGGCTTTTAGATTAGACTGATTTATAGTGTAACCGAAGTTTAACGAGTTCCTTCTAGCACTCATGGGGATGACCTGACACTTCTCGTTATTTAGGGTCAACTGCCACTTTTCGCACCATTCAGATATTTTTCCTAAATCGTTTTTCAGTTTGTTTTGATCTTCTGATGACTTTATTAGTCGGCTAATGATAGCGTCATCTGCACACAGCCGAAGACAGCTGCTCAGATTGTCTCCCAAATCGTTAATATAGAATAAGGAACAGCAAAGGGCCCATAACACTATTTTGGGGAACGCCAGAAATAACTTCTGTTTTACTCGATGACTTTCCGTCAATTACTACGAACTGTGACCTCTCTGACAGGAAATCACAAATCCAGTCACATAACTGAGACGATATTCCATAAGCACGCAATTTCTCTACGAGCCGCTTGTGTGGTACCGTGTCAAAAGCCTTTCGGAAATCCAGAAATATGTAATCGAATTGAAATCCCTTGTCAATAGCACTCAACACGCCATGTGGGCGAACAAGCGTACTGTAACCCACTTCCTTTGTTTTCGGATTGCATTTCCTTAGGATTCTTCCAATGAATCTCAGTCTGGCATCTGCTTTACCGACGATCAAATTTATGTGATCATTCCATTTTAGATCGCTCCTAATGCGTACTCCCAGATAATTTATGGAATTAACTGCTTCCAGTTGCTGACCTGCTATTTTGTAGCTAAATGATAAGGGATCTATCTTTCTGTGTATTCGCAGCACATTACACTTGTCTACATTGAGATTCAATTGCCATTCCCTGCACCATGCGTCAATTCGCTGCAGATCCTCCTGCATTTCAGTACAATTTTCCATTGTTACAACCTCTCGATACACCACAGCATCATCTGCAAAAAGCCTCATTGAACTTCCGATGTCATCCACCAGGTCATTTACGTATATTGTGAATAGCAACGGTCCTATGACACTTCCCTGCGGCACACCTGAAATCACTCTTACTTCGGAAGACTTCTCTCCCTTGTGAATGACATGCTGCGTTCTGTTATCTAGGAACTCCTCAATCCAATCACACAATTGGTCTGATAGTCCATATGCTCTTACTTTGTTCATTAAACGACTGTAGGGAACTGTATCGACCGCCTTGCGGAAGTCAAGAAACACGGCATCTACCTGTGAACCCGTGTCTATGGCCCTCTGAGTCTCGTGGACGAATAGCGCGACCTGGGTTTCACACGACCGTCTTTTTCGAAACCCATGCTGATTCCTTTTTTTTTTTTTTTTTTTGGTCATCAGTCTACTGACTGCTTTGATGTGGCCCGCCACGAATTCCTTTCCTGTGCTAACCTCTTCATCTCAGAGTAGCACTTGCAACCTACGTCCTCAATTATTTGCTTGACGTATTCCAATCTCTGTCTTCCTCTACAGTTTTTGCCCTCTACAGCTCCCTCTAGTACCATGGAAGTCATTCCCTCATGTCTTAGCAGATGTCCTATCATCCTGTCTCTTCTCCTTATCAGTGTTTTCCACATATTCCTTTCCTCTCCGATTCTGCGTAGAACCTCCTCATTCCTTACCTTATCAGTCCGCCTAATTTTCAACATTCGTCTGTAGCACCACATCTCAAATGCTTCGATTCTCTTCTGTTCCGGTTTTCCCACAGTCCATGCTGTAGTCCAGACGTACATCCTCAGAAATTTCTTCCTCAAATTAAGGCCGGTATTTGGTATTAGTAGACTTCTCTTGGCCATAAATGCCTTTTTTGCCATAGCGAGTCTGCTTTTGATGCCCTCCTTGCTCCGTCCGTCATTGGTTATTTTACTGCCTAGGTAGCAGAATTCCTTAACTTCATTGACTTCGTGACCATCAATCCTGATGTTAAGTTTCTCGCTGTTCTCATTTCTACTACTTCTCAATACCTTCGTCTTTCTCCGATTTACTCTCAAACCATACTGTGTACTCATTAGACTGTTCATTCCGTTCAGCAGATCATTTATTTCTTCTTCACTTTCACTCAGGATAGCAATGTTATCAGCGAATCGCATCATTGATATCCTTTCACCTTGTATTTTAATTCCAGTCCTGAACCTTTCTTTTATTTCCATCATTGCTTCCTCGATGTACAGATTGAAGAGTAGGGGCGAAAGGCTACAGCCTTGTCTTACACCCTTCTTATTACGAGCACTTCGTTCTTGATCGTCCACTCTTATTATTCCCTCTTGGTTGTTGTACATATTGTGTATGACCCGTCTCTCCCTATAGCTTACCCCTACTTTTTTCAGAATCTCGAACAGCTTGCACCATTTTATATTGTCGAACGCTTTTTCCAGGTCGACAAATCCTATGAAAGTGTCTTGATTTTTCTTTAGCCTTGCTTCCAAATTATTAGCCGTAACGTCAGAATTGCCTCTCTCGTCCCTTTACTTTTCCTAAAGCCAAACTGATCGTCACCTAGCGCATTCTCAATTTTCTTTTCCATTCTTCTGTATATTATTCTTGTAAGCAGCTTCGATGTATGAGCTGTTAAGCTGATTGTGCGATAATTCTCGCACTTGTCAGCTCTTGCCGTCTTCGGAATTGTGTGGATGATGCTTTTCCGAAAGTCAGATGGTGTATCGCCAGACTCATACATTCTACACACCAACGTGAATAGTGGTTTTGTTGCCACTTCCCCCAATGATTTTAGAAATTCTGATGGAATGTTATCTATCCCTTCTGCCTTATTTGACCGTAAGTCCTCCAAAGCTCTTTTAAATTCCGATTCTAATACTGGATCCCCTATCTCTTCTAAATCGACTCCTGTTTCTTCTTCTATCACATCAGACAAATCTTCAACCTCATAGAGGCTTTCAATGTATTCTTTCCACCTATCTGCTCTCTCCTCTGCATTTAACAGTGGCATTCCCGTTGCACTCTTAATGTTACCACCGTTGCTTTTAATGTCACCAAAGGTTGTTTTGACTTTCCTGTATGCTGAGTCTGTCTTTCCGACAATCATATCTTTTTCGATGTCTTCACATTTTTCCTGCAGCTATTTCGTCTTAGCTGAACTATCGTTGTCGGTGTTGGTCTGCTGTCGATTCTGATTAGAACAACCCGGTCACTGAACTGTTCACAGTAACACACCCTCTGCTCTACCTTCCTATTCATAACAAATCCTACACCTGTTATACCATTTTCTGCTGCTGTTGATATTACCCGATACTCATCTGACCAGAAATCCTTGTCTTCCTTCCACTTCACTTCACTGACCCCTACTATATCTAGATTGAGCCTTTGCAGCCCGCATCTCGTGGTCGTGCGGTAGCGTTCTCGCTTCCCACGCCCGGGTTCCCGGGTTCGATTCCCGGCGGGGTCAGGGATTTTCTCTGCCTCGTGATGGCTGGGTGTTGTGTGGTGTCCTTAGGTTAGTTAGGTTTAAGTAGTTCTAAGTTCTAGGGGACTTATGACCACAGCAGTTGAGTCCCATAGTGCTCAGAGCCATTTGAACCATTTGAACCTTTGCATTTCCCTTTTCAGATTTCCTAGTTTCCCTACCACGTTCAAGCTTCTGACATTCCACGCCCCGACTCGTAGAACGTTATCCTTTCGTTGATTATTCAGTCTTTTTCTCATGGTAACATCCCCCTTGGCAGTCCCCTCCCGGAGATCCGAATGGGGGACTATTCCGGAATCTTTTGCCAATGGAGAGATCATAATGACATTTCTTCAATTACAGGCCACATGTCCTGTGGATACACGTTACGTGTCTTTAATGCAGTGGTTTCCATAGCCTTCTGCATCCTCATGTCGTTGATCACTGCTGATTCTTCCGCCTTTAGGGGCAATTTCCCAACCCTAGGACAAGAGAGTGTCCTGAACCTCTATCCGCTCCTCCGCCCTCTTTGACAAGGCTGTTGGCAGAATGAGGCTGACTTCTTATGCCGGAAGTCATCGGCCGCCAATGCTGATTATTTATCAAAATTTAGGCAGTGGTGGGGATCGAACCCGGGACCGAAGACGGTTTGATTATGAATCAAAGACGCTACCCCTAGACCACGGGTCTGATTCCTACAGAGCAGATTTCTAGTCTCCAGAAAAATCATTATACTGGAACATAATACGTGTTCCAAAATTCTACAACTGATCGACGTTAGAGATATAGGTCTATAGTTCTGCACATCTGTTCGACTTCCCTTCTTGAAAACGGGGATGACCTGTGCCCTTTTCCAATCCTTTGGAACGCTACGCTCTTCTAGAGACCTACGGTACACCGCTGCAAGAAGGGGGGCAAGTTCCTTCGCGTACTCTGTGTAAAATTGAACTGGTATCCCATCAGGTCCAGCGGCCTTTCCTCTTTTGAGCGATTTTAGTTGTTTCTCTATCCCTCTGTCGTCTATTTCGATATCTGCCATTTTGTCATCTGTGCGACAATCTAGAGAAGGAACTACAGTGCAGTCTTCCTCTGTGAAACAGCTTTGGAAAAAGACATTTAGTATTTCGGCCTTTAGTCTGTCATCCTCTGTTTCAGTACCATTTTGGTCACAGAGTGTCTGGACATTTTGTTTTGATCCACCTACCGCTTTGACATAAGACCAAAATTTCTTAGGATTTTCTGCCAAGTCAGAACATAGAACTTTACTTTCGAATTCATTGAACGCCTCTCGCATAGCCCTCCTCACACTACATTTCGCTTAGCGTAATTTTTGTTTGTCTGCAAGTCTTTGGCTATGTTTATGTTTGCTGTGACGTTCCCTTTGCTTCCGCAGCAGTTTTCTAACTCGGTTGTTGTACCACGGTGGCTCTTTTCCATCTCTTACGATCTTGCTTGGCACATACTCATCTAACGCATAATGTACGATGGTTTTGAACTTTGTCCACTGATCCTCAACACTATCTGTACTTGTTAAAAAACTTTTGTGTTGAGCCGTCAGGTACTTTGTAATCTGCTTTCTGTCACTTTTGCTAAACAGAAAAATCTTCCTACCTTTTTTAATATTTCTATTTACGGCTGAAATCATCAATGCCGTAACCGCTTTATGATCGCTGATTCCCTGTTCTGCGTTAACTGTTTCAAATAGTTCGGGTCTGTTTGTCACTATAAGGTCTAATATGTTATCGCCACGAGTCGGTTCTCTGTTTAACTGCTCAAGGTAGTTTTCAGATAAAGCATTTAAAAAAATTTCACTGGATTCTTTGTCCCCGCCACCCGTTATGAACGTTTGAGTCTCCCAGTCTATATCCGGCAAATTAAAATCTCCACCCAGAACTATAACATGGTGGGGAAATCTACTCGAAATATTTTCCAAATTATCCTTCAGGTGCTCAGCCACAACAGCTGCTGAGCCTGGGGGCCTATAGAGACATCCAATTACCATGTCTGAGCCTGCTTTAACCGTGACCTTCACCCAAATCATTTCACATTTCGGATCTCCGTCAATTTCCTTCGATACTATTGCACTTCTTATCGCTATAAACACGCCTCCCCCTTCACTGTCCAGCCTGTCCCTGCGGTATACATTCCAATCTGAGTTTAGGATTTCATTACTGTTTACGTCTGGTTTCAGCCAACTTTCTGTCCCTAGTACTATATGGGCGAGAAACACGGAAAAATGTGGCAGCCGATCTGTTAGAGCAAACGGAAATCAATCCAGAATTGTTGAGCTGTGTTATCACTGGTGATAAAAGTTGGTTTTTTCAGTACGATCGAGAGACAAAACGCCAAAGCTTGCAATGGTGCTCAAAGGGATCATCCAGACCAAAATAAGCTCGCATGTCAAAGTCAAAAGTGAAATGCATGCTTGTGTGCTTCTTTGATTCGAAGGGAATTGTTCATAAAGAGTGAGTGCCTCTTGGACAAACAGTGAACCAATATTACTACAAAGAAATTTTAGAAAGACTTCATAAAAGAGTTTGCTAATAATTGGATTCTGCATCACGATAATGCGCCATCCCATACTGCTCTGTCAGTACAGAAATTTTTACCTCAAAACAAATTTTAGTACTACCATAGCCACCTTATTCACCAGATATGGCTCTGTGCGACTTTTTTCTATTTCCAAGAGTCAAAACGGCGGTCAAGGGAGATCATTTTCAAACAACACAATATGTCCCAAAAGCTGTGACGAGGGTCCTGGAGGATATTACAGAAGATGAGTTACAGAAATGTTACCATCAATGGCAAAAGTGCTGGAAAAAGTGTGTGCAATCAGAAGGGAATTACTTTGAAGGAGACAACACTAAACTTGACTAAAACGCTAAGCAACATTTTTTTCACATCAGTCTCATTACTTTATTGTCGCACCTCGTATAAATCGTTTAATTGTTCCAGAAATCATTCTTCTCCAGATGATAAAAATATTGTCTCACGTTTCATTCGTGTCTTTCCCATTAACCATGTCTCGCACCGGTTCGTGTGATCCATAGAGAGGTTTTTCCTGAACTTTATTCCAATCTGAAGGTTTAAACAGGGTGCGGCAGCGTTCATAGTAGGATATTAAAAACACACCATCTGGCAGTAACTGTAATTGATCTATTACCTCTTATGTCAATTAATAGTTAAAGGTATGCCATTTACTAATGTCTAGGTCATTGTCCATTGCGTGGATTACTTTTTGAATATGACTCCTGTCAAACGATGCCCCCTCTGCACAACACATTCATGTAGGCGGCATTGGAAGCTTTCCATAACTCGGCGTAACGTATTCCCTGCGACATTGCCGACAGCAGTTCTGATGCGATCCTTCAACTCGGGAATGGTGGAACAACGTGTTCGGAACACTTCTTGCTTCAGGTCGCCCCAAAGGAAAAAGTCTGCACACGAAAGGTCAGGTGAGCGAGGCAGCCAGGAAATGACACCAAAACGGGAAATAATTCTACTGGGAAATGTCTGTCGGAAGAAATCCATGAAAATTCTGGCTGTATGTAAGGTCGCTCCGTCTTGTTGAAACCATAATTGTTCCACAGCCACATCGACCATACCTTATTGGGGAAAAACGAAGTCTTGCAGCATCTTTAGGTAGTGTTCACTGGTGACTGTTACAGCCACACCACTATCATCCTCAAAGAAGGAAGGGCCAATAATCCCAAAGGAAGCAACTCCACACCACACTGTGACACGAGAACTGTGCAAGGACTTTATGTGGAGTTCATGTGGGTTTACATCAGTCCAATAACGCATACGAGGTGTGGCTAGAAAAAAACCGGACTAGTACTGGTGAAACAATAAAACGAATGCAATAAGGCTGAAAGTCGCGTGGCCTGTCACGTGACTCTCGCTCCGCCTACTGCTCGAGTTTCATCTGCCTCCTGCACTCAGTCTGCCCGTGGCGTCTGTTTTAAGTAGTTGACGTTTTGTCTGTGCGTCGGAAAATGTTTAGTGTACAGAAAGAACAGCGTGTTAACATCAAATTTTGTTTCAAACTAGGAAAATCTGCAAGTGAAACGTTTGTAATGTTACAACAAGTGTACGGCGATGATTGTTTATCGCGAACACAAGTGTTTGAGTGGTTTAAACGATTTAAAGATGGCCGCGAAGACACCAGTGATGACACTCGCACTGGCAGACCATTGTCAGCAAAAACTGATGCAAACATTGAAAAAATCGGTAAACTTGTTCGACAAGATCGCCGTTTAACAATCAGAGCAGTGTCTGAGTTAACAGGAGTTGACAGGAAAGTGTTAGGCAGATTCTTCATGAAAGTTTCAACATGAACAAAGTGTGTTCAAAAATGGTTCCAAAGTGTCTCACAATTGAACAGAAGGAACGCCGAAGAATGATTTGTTCTGACATCCTGGAAAACATTGAAAGTGATCCCACCTTCTTACAAAATGTTATTACTTGCGATGAATCGTGGTTTTTTACTTACGATCCCGAAACTAAACGCCAATCGATGCATTGGAAAACTCCTGGTTCTCCACGACAAAAAAAAGCACGAATGTCAAAATCGAAATTCAAGGCAATGATGATTTTTTTTTTTTTTTTTTTTTGACATCAAACGGATTGTGCACATTGATTGGGTACCAGAGGGACAAACAGTGAATCAGCATTACTACATTAGCGTCCTGGCTACCCTACGTGAGCGAGTACGGAGAAAACGGAACGATTTGTGGAGAAAAAAGTCATGGATCCTTCACCAAGACAATGCCCCAGCTCACAGTGCGTTGTCAGTGAAGACGTTTTTGGCAAAACACAACATTCCCATCTTAGATCATCCACCCTACTCACCTGATTTGGCCCCCTGTGACTTTTTTCTTTTCCCTAAAGTCAAGTCAGCTTTGAAAGGAACTAGATTTGAGACTGTTGAATCAGTAAAAGAAAAAGCGACGGAAGTAATGTATGGACTTACCGAAAATGATCTGCAGCATTGCTATGAACAGTGGAAAATTCGTATGGAGCGGTGTAGAGACCGAGGAGGAGAGTACATTGAAGGAGATAACATGAAATTGTAAATAATTGTAAATAAATGTTTTTTCCAGCATCAGTCCGGTTTTTTTCTAGCCGCACCTCGTATTCTGTTTATTCACTGAGCCACATAACTCGAAATGAGCTTCATCTGACATCAGGATGGCGTGCAACATTTGTGGATTTTGGCGAAGGGGATCACGCAAGCTCAAGCAGAATGTTTCACGTGAAACCCAATCGCGAGACCTAAGTTCCTGGAAAATCTGTAGCTTATGTGGGTGAAAGTGGGGATCCTCGTGTAATATTCTCCCGAATGAGCGATCGGACATATGCACAGTTTTCACATGGCGACAAGCAGATCTTTTTTGGGCTACACAATAGTGCAGCACGAACATCTTCCACGGCTTCTGGTGTCCGCACAGTTCTTTCACTTCTTCCCGGTTTGCCATTGCAAACAGAACCTGTTGTTCGAAATTCATGTACTCACCCCACAATGGTCCGTCCGTCTGGAACTTTCCCACGACGTCCCAAGTTGAAATGTTGCCGAAATAGACGCTGGGTAGCAATAACAGAGTCGTTATTCTTGAAATAACTTTCAACAGCAAAGGCGCGATGCTCTGCACCCCACCGCTCCATATCACTGCAACACTCGAAATGGCAGCGCATTAGTACACGAATGCGTCACGAGCTGGCGCGCATTCATGCATTACGTCATCGTACTACGCAAGTCAAATTACGCTACGAACGCTGCCGCTCCCTGTACATGTGGATGTTACTAGCTCTTTCTTTTTATAGGAAGTCTTTAAGCCTTGTGCAATCCTTCCACGCCGTCATGTTAACGTTAAATGGAATCTCAAAGAACACTTGATTAGATCAAATCTCACCTGGGAAGTTACATGCATAAACAACTAAAAAAAAAAGTAATAATATTGCACCAGTCGGTGTCGACTAGTCACTCCTGCAGAACTGCAGGCAGTGTCTGTGACATCTTCATAAAGGTGACCGAGGACTCGCTTTCTCAGTCTGAGTAATGAGACAGCGAATAATAACGGCAACTTCGTTACAGGCGTGCTGCTGGTAACGTCGTTGTTGTAACGAAGTATTAGTCCGAGAGAAAATTGCTCCGAAATCATATCGTGCCTGCACAAATGTTTCAATTAATGCGATGATTGTACGCTAAGTGGAGTCGCCGTGAACTGAAATGCGTTACTTTCAAATAAACGCTGTATATATATAGATGTATATATATATACATATTTCTTCCGCATGGCAGATGGGGAAAACTCGATTTGCGTCACTGCTGAAATTCATCAACTGCTTTTGACTGAGCGCGCTCAGATTTGTGGAAATGGCGCCGCACCGTTCATTTTCACAAATGCTAATAGCGAAATTTCTAATTATAAATATTTTTCTCGCGCAGAATAATAACTTCTATTATTGCTGATTTTTTAAAAAATAACACTGTTTACTGATAGCACCAGGACCCTTGCTGAAGGCGAAAAGTAGCATGATGCTTTTGAGAAGCGAGTCTCGTTTTCTGTCAGATGCTGAAAGCTTTCAGATTTTACCTTGTGTCGGCGATAAGTGCTGTCTTACGATTGAGGTGAAGCACGATTTTCGCGGAATAGCAGTGAAAAAAGAAAAAAAGTGAAAACGATTGTAAAAAAAGAGAAAAAGATATTTGTCACCTTTGTAGCTGAGTTAACATTTATTTAGTGCTGATCAGACTTCCGAGATCGTAGGAACCTGCTCGTGCACACTATTACAGAAACGTTTATGAGAGATCACCTTATACTCACTCAATCAGAAGTTTTCTTGGCGACCAGTGCGTAATAGATGAAGTGAAATCCCCGATAGCTGTCGAAGGTGTGGATAAAACTGAAATAGAATAGAAGAAACAAAATAAAAAAAGAAGTTAACTAAAAGTGACAGCTCAGGTTTTACTGATTTTGCAATCTTGCAGACGTTTCACGAATATAATACCGAAATATGCTACCTATGTTAATGCACTTCCTACAAAAATCATCAACCCGAATGCTGATCTGAACTTTGAAAATCAAATTTTTTTCCACTTTCTAGCAGATATTATTTATCAAAGGCTCCCAATAATTCTCCTGAGCCGGCCGCTGTGGCCGAGCGGTTCTAGGCGCTTCAGTCCGGAACCGCGCTGCTGCTACGGTCGCAGGTTCGAATCCTGCCTCGGGCATGGATGTGTGTGCTGTCCTTAGGTTAGTTAGGTTTAAGTAGTTCTATGTCCAGGGGACTGATGACCTCAAATGTTAGGTCCAATAGTGCTTAGAGCCATTTGAACCATTTTATTTCTTCTGAAAACATCGTTTACAATTTGAGTGTCAGAAAAACACTGCTGTCAGCAAAACACGATGTTATTCTTTCTTCTTTTTTTGCCACATTTTCCGAAACCTATGTGTCGTCTTTTGTTGATCTCGTTACTTATCTCTGCAAAGTATCATACACACTTTTTTCTGTTTTAGTCCTAAATCTGTTACATACGCACTTAATTTGCTCAGCGTAATTTGCATCAATTCCAGGCTGTATTGTGTAGCGCGACCTAATGTTATGTATTTCAGGGTTTTACAGCATGAAAAGCACATGAGAAGGTTTCTGTGCAGACATACACCGTGCGCAATTGTAATGCACAAACCGCACTAAAGGGTTCCAAGTAAAAAATGTAAATATACGGGATGTTCAAAAAGTCTCTCCGCAGTGCCTTATGATTGTTAGCCACACGTGCTGTATGCCGCAGTGAATATACCGATATAAAACTCTGTGAAATACAAGTTATTAATTTATTGAATATTCATTTTCACTTACAAATTTTCACATTAAATGTCGAAAGTGTCTCCCCTGTTGTTGAATAAACAATTCAATTCGTCTAATCATGTTTCCAAAAACAAACTGTAACATTTCTTCTGTAACAGAAGCAGTGAAAGTGGATATTGCAGTTTTTAATTCATCGATGGATTTTGGACGGTTTTTATCGACAGTTGCTTTCGCTGCACCCGAGAAGAAGAAGTAAGGTGGTGTTAGGTCAGGCGATAGTGGAGGCCAAAGTCCGTGTGAAATTATGCGATCACCAAAAACATCAGCATGCAGTGACACTGAAACGCGAGCTGTATTCGCGGTTGCACCATCTTGTTGAAAATAACCGTTCAGTATTTCACCTAACGCAAGTTCTTCAAGGAATGGGTACAGAATATCACTGCAGTATCGTTGTGCGTTTATTGTTTCGTTGAAAAACCCAGTCAGGCGAACAATCGTACGGCACGCGCGGCTATCAATCATACGGCACTGCGGACAGACTTTTTGAACACCCCGTAGAACTCCATGAGAAAATACAAAAGCAGTTACATTCTGACAAAGCAAACCTATGATCATATTCTGTGTCTGTGTCTATAAAAGTAAAAATGAGTGTATGCAATGGAAAGGAAGATAAACTGTAGAATGCTATCGGCAACCCGTCCACATAAGTCGGATTAATGCATATCCCGTCTTCGTTTTCTTACCGTAAGGAAACGCGGTCTTCGTGTTGAAACCGCTGTATAGTTTATCGTAAGCAGCCAAGCAATTTTTACTCTTGTGTTAATTTCCTTTGCGGTCTTTCCATTCTTTATGTTGAGCTTCTGTTAATGCAAGAATTCGTCTTCTTGAACTTGGGCTTTATTGTTAAACTCTTCAGTTTTCTTTTAGGTTTGTTGGCCATAAATAATCTTTGTGTTTGTAACATTAATTAGAGTTGTATATTCAAAACGGCTGTATCTTGGAAACATTTGAGTTGCAAATGTAATCTGATGACAAGAATTTAATCTCTCTGTTACCAGTTTAAGGTAAATTCTCTTCTGTAGCAGTTTTAGAAAAAAACCTGTGAAAATGTTAACTCTTTGGAATTATGAAGTTATTAGAGACAAAGTATATCTACGTCTACATCTAAATGGCTACTCTGAGAATCACTCTTGAGTAACATAGCTGGATGAAACTCAGACCATGCATAGAAAGGAGTGGTACAGTATTGTACGGAAGGTAATTGAAAGAATTGCACAATGAGAGGGTTGATCGAACGACCCTCACAACAATTGTCTAATATTCCACTCTCTAACAGCGCGCGGAAAAAGTGAACACCATATCTTTCCATGCGGTCTCTGGTTTCACGTATTTTATTATGATGATCGTTTCTCCCTATGTAGGTGGGCGTAAATAAATTATTCTCGCATTAGGAGGAGAAAGTTTTGAGATCGAAATTTCGTGAGAAGATCCCGCCGCAACGAAGAATGCCTTCGTTCTAATGATTTCCATCCTAAATACTGTATCATGTCCGTGACACTCTGTCCTTCGATTCTCGATGGTGCAAAATGTGCTGCCCTTCTTTGAACTTTCTCGATGTACTTCGTTAATCCTGTCTGGTAAGGACCCAACACCGCGCAGCAGCACTCCAAAAAGAGGACGGACAAGTGTAGTGTAGGCGGTCGCTTTAGCACATCTGTTGCGTCTTCTAAGTGTTCTGCCAATGAAATACAGTCTTTATTTCACCTTCCCACACCATTTTCTATACGTCCGTAATTGTGATTCCCAGGTATTCAGTTGAATTTACGGCCGTTAGAGTTGACTGATTTATCGTGTAACCGAAGGTTAAGGGATTCCTTTTAGCAGTTATGTGGGTGACCTCACATTATTACTTACTGTCAACTACCAACTTTCGTACCATAAAGATACCTAATTTGCAAATGGTTTGGTCTTCTGATGATCTTACTAGACTGTGAATGACAGCATCATCTGCAAACAGCCTAAATAGTTTATATAGATAAGGGACAGCAGAGGGCCTATAATATTGCTTTGTGTAAAGACAGAAATCACTTCTGTTTTACTGGATGACTATCTGTCAATTAACACGAACTGTAACTTTACTTACAGTAAATCAAGACTCCAGTCGCAAAACTGAGATGATATTCCATTAGCACAGTTTTTTATTACAAGCCGCTTGTGAGGTATAGTGATAAAAGCCTTCCAGCTAGAAACACAGAATCAATTGAAATCTCTTGTCGATAGCACTCAACATTTCATGTGAGTAAAGAGCTAGTTGTTTTTCACAAGAACGATTTTTTCTAAATCTGTGTTGACAAGTGCCAATAGAGCGTTCTCTTTGAGATGATTCTTAATGTTCGAACACAATAAACGTTCGAAATCCTGCTGGATACTGACGTTAATAGTATGGGCTTGAAATTTACTGGATTACTCATATTTCCTTTCTTGAATATTATTGTGACTTCTGCAACTTTCCATTCGTTGGGTACTGATCTTTCGTGAAGCGAAAGTTTATCTGCAACTTCACTGGTCCGGCAAACTTAAGGGCGAAAGCATCTTTTGTATAGTGTGATACTGACAAGTAACATAGCTGGATGAAACTCAGTCCATGCGTAGAAAGAACTGGTACAGTATTGTACAGAAGGTAATTGTAGAAATGCACAATGAGATGCACAGAAATTACACTTTTATTCAACGTCTATAAATACACTGAAGCCACTGTGATTTACAAGGTGCGACAATGAAGTAATGAGACTGATTTTCTTTGCAAGATGTGGCAACCCTGCAGGCTTGCGTAGTCACAATATTTTGACCTTGGTCTATAAGCTGCTTCTAGTCCAAGCGGCACATCGATGCAAATGCTCAGTCGTGAGTTGTGCTGTAATAAGTTAACACGTATTTGTATCTCTCGTCACGTAAATGGAACTCCATAATATTGCACTACGGTATGCTACTTCTTTTTGCGTTAAATTGGGGAAAAACGCGATGAAAACCTACGGTAAGCTTCAGAAGGCTTTTGGAGGGGAGGTTATGTCAAGAGCTCAAGTTTTTCGTTGGCATAAAATGATTAGTGAAGGCAGAACGAATGTTGAAGATGAAGACCGCAATGAACGACCATCAACCTCACAGACGGATGTCAACTTGGCCTGGGTGTGTGAACTCGTACGATCTGATCGAAGATTATCCTTGAAAATGATTGCAGAAGAACTGTACATCAATCGAGAAACCATTTGTCTAATAATAACTGAAGATCTTGGTATGAGAAAGATGTGTGCAAAAATTGTTCCCAAAAATCTCACACCAAACCAGCGAGAAACACGGAAAAATGTGGCAGCCGATCTGTTAAAGCAAATGGAAATCAATCCAGGATTGTTGAGCCGTGGTATAACTGGTGACGAAAGTTGGGTTTTTCAGTACGATCCAGAGACAAAAACGCCAAAGTTCGCAATGGTGCTCAAAGGGATAACCCAGACCAAAAAATGCTCGCATCTCAAAGTCAAAAGTGAAATGCATGCTTGTGTGCTTCTTTGATTCCAAGGGAATTGTTCATAAAGTTGGGTGCCTCCCGGAAAAACAGTTAACCAATATTACTAAGAAGAAATTTTAGAAAGAATTCATACAAGGGTCACTCCAAAAGAAATGCATACTTTTTTTAAAAAATCCATCTTTATTCTACATGTTTGGAAGTTTTACAGTGTGTAGATACATCCTTTAGGAACAACATTTTCATTTCTCCACATAATTTGCATCCCTCTCAACTACCTTACGCCATCTTGGAGCCAGTGCCTGTATACCCGCACAGTAAAATTCTGGACCAACCTGTTGAAGCCACTGTTTGGAAGCGTGCACAAGAGTGTCATCATCTTCAAACCTTGTTCCACGAAGAGAGTCTTCCAGTTTCCCAAAGAGATGATAGTCACATGGAGTCAGGTCAGGACTAGGGCGGGTGTTTCAGTGTTGTCCATCCGAGTGTCGTGATCGCTTGCATGGTTTTTTTATTGACATGTGGCCGTGCATTGTCGTGCAACAACAAAACATCCTGCTTTTGCTGATGTGGTCGAATACGACTCAGTCGAGCTTGAAGTTTCTTCAGTGTCGCCACATATGCATGAGAATTTATGGTGGTTCCACTTGGCATGATGACCACAAGCAAGAGTCCTTCGGAATCGAAAAACACTGTAGCCATAACTTTTCCAGCAGAAGGTGTGGTTTTGAATTTTTTTCTTGGGTGATTTTGCATGATGCCACTGGATTGATTGCCTCTTCGTCTCTGGTGAAAAATGATGGAGCCATGTTTTATCACCTGTAACAATTCTTCCAAGAAATCATCTCCACCATTCTCGTACTGTTCCAAAAGTTGGCTGCATACCGTTTTTCTTGTTTCTTTGTGAGCAACTGTCAACATCCTGGGAACCCACCTGGCACAAACCTTTTTTAACGTCAACACTTTCAGTATTGCGCAAACGCTTCCTTCCCCTATCCCAACGTAGCGTGACAATTCGTTCACTGTGATGCGTCTGTCAGCAGTCACCAATTCCTTAACTCTCTGCACATTGTCTGGAGTGTGTGCAGTACGAGGCCTGCCGCTGCGAGGACACAATCCTCAATATTGCCGTGCCCGCTTTCATCACGTAACCTGCTTGCCCATCGACTAACTGTACTGCGATCGACAGCAGCATCTCCATACACCTTTTTCAACCTCTTGTGGATGTTACCCACTGTCTCGTTTTCACATCACAAGAATTCTATAACAGGACGTTGCTTCTGACGAACGTCAAGTGTAGCAGCCATCTTGAAGACATGCTGTGACGGCGCCGCTCATGGGAACAGGTTGAACTAAGTTTGAAGACAAGCGAGAAGGATGTATCTCACTTTGAAACTTTAACACATGCAGAATGAAAACTGTATTTTTACAAAAATAGTGTGCATTTCGTTTGGAGTGACCCTTGTATTACTCGGCGTGATGAGTACCGCGAAAACAAATTCGTGCAGGGCTGCTGAGAACAGTTTCCTTGCCACGGAATCCGGCCGGACGACTCCGCTTATACGTAGACACGCAGCGCGCTAATTAGATAGCGGGGCGCGTGGCGGAGGGTGGTTAAGCGCTGGCCGGCTGCGCCGCGTGCGTGAGCTTGGCGCGCCCGGCGCCCATCGATCGCGGGCCAGCGGCGGCGGGGGCGGCGGGGGCGGCGCCGGCCGCTAATGAGGTTAGCGCGCCCGCTGCCGCCGCCGCCGCCGCCGCCACCGGCCGCTGGGACGGCGGTCCGCGGTTCGAGGCCTGCCGCCGCCGCCCCGTCGCTGCCGATGCCCCGGCATCCACTTTGACCCTGGCCCTACCTCTGGGCCTCGCCTCCGTAGCTGACTTACCTATGTTGCTGCAGTGGGACAATATTTGGCTACGTCGTTTCAGTAAGCACGACGGAACGTTGTAACCACGGATACTGAGCTGTGACATCACCGTGAAGCCTCTTTCCACGCCGCACTGCATTCGAGCTTATAGGCACATGACGCACACATATCTAACTCATACGCAGGTATGAATGTAATCGAGATTTTCTCGGTTTTAGGGTATTATTCTCACTGTTATTATTATTAATCTTTATGTTGGACTATTTTTTTCTGTGACTGGTGAAATGTTAGTATAAATCCTCCGAACTACATCTTTTTCAAATTTTGTTAATTACTTCGAGTTTTCAAAACACTGAGGCTTAAATCAATAAAACCTGGTGGAACGCTAAATTGCTTGAGTCTTCTTTTTAATAGTGATTTGCCGGCCGCTGTGGCGGAGCGGTTCTAGGCGCTTCAGTCTGTAACCGCGCGACTGCTACGGTCGCAGGCTCGAATCCTGCCTCTGGCATGGTTGTGTGTCATGTCCTTATGTTAGTTAGGTTTAAGTAGTTCTAACTTCTAGGGGACTAATGACCTCAGATGTTAAGTCCCATATTGCTCAGACCCATTTGAACCATTTTTTTGTCCGTAGTGCGTGGAATATGTGAGGAATCTGTAACCTCCACCACACTAATGCTACTAATTGAGTTACAGTAGTTATTGAGAACTTAAATGATCAGTATTAGAGTCTTAGAAAATTGTGATAATAGTAATGATCTTTTGAAAATAATTTGGTTTCGTGACTGAAACAGAATCGAATCGCTTAGTTCGTGCCTGCAGTAGTCCAGAAATTGCTCCATTACTAGCTTCGAAACAGACAAGTGAATTAAATAACAGCACGACACAGGAAAAATTATGTAAATGCTATTGTAATGCTGTACAACGTATTATTATTATTATTATTATTATTGTTGTTGTTGTTATTACTATTAGTAGCTGTGGTCGGGCACAGAGCATCAACAGCCTAAAGTCATCCCATTTCTGTCATATAAGAAGTAAGGAGTGCAACCATCAAGTGATTTACGAGCAGTAAGTATAGTGGACACATCTGAAATTGTTTGATTTTAAATGGGGTTGTTGCGTCCAGGTCAAGCAAGTGCCACATTGGAGAGCAGTAATGCAGGGGAAGTATGTTTTGTAACAAGTGTCTAACCTCACTGTGGATAGTTAGCTTTCTTATCCGAGGAATTGTGGGTAGCAATTGCGATGCACCACGAATTCGTTGCCCGCATCTCGTGGTCGTGCGGTAGCGTTCTCGCTTCCCACGCCCGGGTTCCCGGGTTCGATTCCCGGCGGGGTCAGGGATTTTCTCTGCCTCGTGATGGCTGGGTGTTGTGTGCTGTCCTTAGGTTAGTTAGGTTTAAGTAGTTCTAAGTTCTAGGGGACTTATGACCACTGCAGTTGAGTCCCATAGTGCTCAGAGCCATTTGAACCACGAATTCGTTCGTCATTCGTTCTAACACCGAGGCCCACGAGAAAGGCAGGCCGCGGCGCGTACGCCACGAAGGCAGTCCTGCACTCGCTCGCTCGCTCGGCTCAGCAGGCAAAATGCGTTTCTAGACCTGTTAACTCGCAGCTGGGCATGTAAGTACTAACGAGAATTGAATCTTCTGCTGGAATCTGCTGTTCTGAAGTCTTACTGATTAACAGTACTACAGCAAAATTTAATTTAAGATCAGTACTCGATGTAAATGGTGTAACGGCTTGCTTGTAGCATTTATACTCGTCTGCTTAGCAGTCTTCATTTCATACAAGAAGTGGTGCCTTATGCAACTGATAATCATTTTGGCGTGACTTTAATTTTATTGTACCCCAGTACAACCGTAACAAATTATAAGTACGCCTATGGACTTCCAATCATCATAGGACTAATAACAGTAAGACTCTATAATAGCGGATTCCAGTAGAAGATGCAATTCTCGTTTGTACGTAAACATCTAGTTGCGGGTTAACAGGTGTAGAAATGTACTTTGTCTGCTGAGTTGAGCGAACGAGCGCAGACCTACATTCGTGACGTATGCGCCGCGGCCTGTCTTTCTCGTAGGCCTCGTTCTAACACACACTCATGCGCGAACTCGCACACTCGAACTAAATATAATTCATCTTTCACCATCTTAAAAATATACGAGGGCGGTTCAGAAAGTAACCTCCGATTGGTCACAGTGCGGGTTGTGGGGGGAGTAGCGACGCCATCTGTGCGTTCACGCACTCAACAGGTCAGTCGGCATCAAGCCGTGGTCGAGTGAACGTCGTACCTGCGCTAGTTTAGTTTTTGTGGCAGTTTGAAATGTGTGCTGCAATAGAAAACCCCGCCAAATGTGAAGTGCGTGCTGTCATAAGGTTTTTTACAGCCAAAGGATATTCTGCAGCAGCTATTCATCGTGAGCTTTGTGCCGTGTACGGACCAAGAGTTATGAGTGAAGGAGTTGTCCGTGAATGGGTACGTTTATTTAAAAGTGGACGAGAAAACGTTCATGATGAAGAGAGGAGTGGTAGACCATCATTGGTGACTGACGAACTCGTTCAGACAGTTGATGCAAAAGTTCGTGAAAATCGACGTTTCTCAATGTCGCGTCACGCTAGATACGATCCAGGACCTAACGTCTGACCACAGTCCGGTACTAGTGAAACTCCGCAGGCTGAACTCGATCCCGGACATCCCAAGAAGAGTGATAAACATGAACTGGGAACAGTATCGCAGGGTCCTCACAGACACAGTAGACCCAACACTGGACCTGTCGTCAGAGGAGAAGCTGGACGATGCTGTCGAATACCTGACATCTAAAATACAAAAAGCCATAAAACAGACCAGGATAACCACAACACTACCGGATAGACACGAGACAGAACTCCCTCTGCTACTGCGGGAGCTTCGATGCCAGAAAAACAGACACAGAAAACTGTGGCAAAGAAGCAGGGACCCGCGGGAGCGGAGAGAAATGAACAGACTGTCTCGTGAACTCGAAAAGCGGCTGAAAGAATGGCGCGCTGAAATCTGGGAAGACAGGATGGAGACACTCTGCCTCCAAACCCAGGACGAGTGGCAACTGGTCAAACACATTCGACAGCAGCGACTAGCAAAAAGGGCTATGCTAGGACCCCAGGGAACAGTGTTTGATGCCTTGTCGAAAGCCGAACTGTTTGCGGACACATACGAGGAGCAAAACACAACACCACAGATCGACCTCACAGCCGCTGAACAGCTTGAGGAAGAAAATGTCACACAAACAGTTCAAAACCTCCGGGACACACCGACACAAACAGCACCAGAACTCACTACACCGACACAAATAAGAAAAATAATAGCCTGCAGAAAGGGCAGATCCGCACCAGGACTAGACAAAATTTCAAACATACATCTAAAGAACCTCTCTAGGAAACCACTAGTCCTGTTAACACGCATAATAAATAGCTGCATGCTGCTACAAAAATTCCCTGCGGCCTGGAAGGCAGCAAAAGTTATTACAATCCCAAAGGCAGGGAAAGACCCAAAACTACCGGCGAACCATCGCCCTATCAGCTTACTCTCCACAATGGGGAAAACGCTTGAAAGAGTAGTATTGGACAGGATCAGCAAATGTCTCATAGACGAGACCATCAGACCGGAACAATTCGGGTTCCAGAAAAAGGTCTCTGCAGAGCTACAAGTCCTTCGACTAACAGAACATATTACACACAATTTCAACTACACAAACTCAACGGCAGCAGTATTCCTCGACTGGGAAAAGGCATACGACAAGGTGTGGCACGACAACCTGACCTTCAAGATACACCACAATACGACGATCCCCGATGTGTACACAAAACTAATAGACAGCTTTCTGACAGACCGGACGTTTCTTGTAGAGGTAGACGGAAAACGCTCCTCAAAGAAGACCCTGAGGGCTGGCATACCCCAGGGGTCGGTACTATCACCTACACTGTTCAACATATACGCAAACGACATCCCCCTGTCACCGCATGCCAGGATAGCCCAATTCGCGGATGACACAGCCTTCTACACAAGTGGCAGGCAGCACCACTCAAACATAGCACGCCTCCAAAGGCAGCTAGACGTGGTGGAAGACTGGTGTAGGGGAAACAAAATGACACTTAACGCAGACAAAACTACAGCTGTCTATTTCACAAGAAAGCGGCCGGTACTCAGAAACCAGCTGTCTCTAAACGCCCAGGAATTACCATGGAGAGACTCTGTGCAATACCTGGGTGTAACACTAGATAAAAAAATGTTGTTTCACCTCCACATCGGGGAAAAGCGGAAGAGAGGTATAAACCTCGCAAAGGCCCTCCTGCCCTTTTTCCTCAGCAGGGAGATGTGGACCGAAACAAAAAGAACACTGTACAAAACAACAGTCCTCCCAGCACTAACGTACGGGTGTTCTGCGTGGGGAATCACGTGCCAGACCAATCACAAAAAGTTGCAAAGAGTGCAAAACAAGGTACTAAGGTGGATTCTGGACGCCCCACCATGGACACCCGTACGCGAACTCCACGAAACAGTGGAAATCGAGACGATAAAAGACACAGTCAAAAGACTAGTAACAACACTATTCGACAAACTAGAGGAAATTAGAGAAAACTGTAGACAACTCAGGGGCACAGGCACTGTGACACCCCGAACGTGGCACAGGCAGAGAGTGCCACACCAAATCATACAAGACCCCATAGATTAATAAGCAATAGTTAAAAAGCCTAATAGTTTAATAAGATTTAGTTTCTAGAGTAGTCCAGTAGCACTCCCCTTAATATAACAGAACCTTGCTATTGTCCTTGTAAATCCTTGCTTCCTTGTTGGAAACCAATAGGGAACAGAAATATGGTTAATCTGTTTTGCCTTGTTTAGTACTTCGGTTGTCTAGCTAATTGTGCTCCCTTGTCAAAACCCAATAGTTTAGATAAATGTAAAATTGATATACCCCTGGGCTACCATATTAGTACTCAAGTAACTTAGCGTAGAACCCAAACTAAACTAAGATGTAGTGACTAATTCCACCCCCTCCCCGCCCCCACACACACACTCTCTGTCGGCTGCGCGACCACCCCTAGATACATAGAGTAAGTTAGACTAAACCACACTAGAATAGGTGTTTTGAGAAAAATTGTTTAAAGTGAGACGCAGACCAACGGATGTACGACGCCCGTAACCCGCGGCAAGCTGCGGGAAACAACGAGCACAGCGGCCGCCACGGAACGACGACCACAACTCACCGAGCGACCGACTGGCGCAACGCTACAAAGGAAAGCAGTGGGAAGCAGCACCCGCTGCACCCACTGCACAGAACCAAACATCCTCAAAACCAACGCCTCATAAATCGAGGATGGTCGGGGGCCGCAAGGCCTTATTGTTACCGACCATGCCCTCAAAAGCCAACGATTTGTTTTTATAAATAAAATTAATCACAGAGAAAAACCAACCCAAACCACACACAAGACACGTAGATTCGGCGAAGCCGAAGGAACTGCAGAACACCACGTGACACAAAAAAAAAAGAAAAAAAAAACAATGTCGGAGTTGGCTACTGGTTTTCCACAGATTTCTAAGACTCTCTTGTACGAGATAGTGACAGCAACATTGGGTTACCGTAAGTTCTGTGCACGATGGGTGCCCAAAATTCTTACCGACCACCACAAAACTCAAAGAATGGCCTCTGCATTAGACTTTCTGTCACGTTATGAGGACGAAGGAGAACCATTGTTAAACAGAATCATGACGAAACCTGGATTAAGTACGTGAACCCTGAGACAAAAGAACAATCAAAGATGTGGGCACATTCAAATTCGCCTACCAAACCAAGAAAAGCCTCGCAAGATTTTTCTGCCAGAAAACTGATGGCAACGGTGTTTTGGGATGCCAAAGGGGTGTTGTTGGTTGAATTCATGGAACGTGGTACGACCATTAATCAAGACGTGTACTGTGAAACAATAAAAAAGTTACGACGGGCTATACAGAACAAACGCCGTGGTATGCTGACTTCCGGTATCGTTTTTTTGCAC
This sequence comes from Schistocerca serialis cubense, assembly GCF_023864345.2. Classification (NCBI taxonomy): domain Eukaryota; kingdom Metazoa; phylum Arthropoda; class Insecta; order Orthoptera; family Acrididae; genus Schistocerca; species Schistocerca serialis. The sequence continues at coordinate 194,742,624 of NC_064647.1, read as the reverse complement.
GATAACGCCCGTCCTCACTCTGCTCGCAGAACAACGGCCCTTCTTGAGTCCTTCAAGTGGGACGTTATCAACCATCCACCTTACAGCCCAGACCTGGCGCCAAGTGATTATCACCTCTTCATGCATTTGAAGAAATGGCTCGGGTCACAGCGGTTTGATGACGACGAAGAGCTCAAAGATGCGGTCACAGGCTGGCTCCAGGCACAGCGGGTGATTTTTATGCAGAAGGAATGTCAAAGCTTGTGAAGAGATACGATAAGTGCCTCAATCGCTATGGAGACTATGTAGAAAAATAAAGCAAAGATGTAGTTGTAAGATGTATATATTAAAATATTTTTATTTAACTTGGTGTGTTCTTTTAAATCAACCGGAGGTTACTTTCTGAACGGCCCTCGTAAATTTTCCAAGAAACGTCTTCTATTCTACAGGTTTATTAAGCGCTAAAGTTGGTGACAATGTTGGCGGCACTGGAGGAGCGAGGAGGGGGGGGGGGGGGGTACTAGCTAATGTCTAATTGACACTCAGGGGTATTGGTCTAAGAAAAGTCGGGAACCACTGCACGATAGTGTACTGCCTTGATGTTCCTTGGGGTTTACTGCTTCTTTTTGTGGTGAGCTTATCTACATGCAACACAGTGCGTACGGTCTGCATTATACATCCATAACCCACAAGTCATGTTGGTGTTAGTCGGTGAGTATTTTGTTGTTCACCGTCATCAAATTATTAGCAGAAATAAATCCAGAAGAAGCTAGCCTTCAGGAATGACCGTCGGAAAACACGCAGATTAACAATTAAAACGTCAAGAACGGTTGTAATGTCAGTCAGCAGACGGAAAAAGAAAGGAAAATAAGACTGGAAGACACACAGCTGGAAACAGTAGACTAGTACGATTATCTTGAATGCATCATTTCAAGCGATAATAGCATACAGCATGAAATCAGTAACCGAACTTAAAAACCAGCTTAGTTCTATCACGAAGTCTGGAATCTCCTCTGAAATGAACAAGTCCTCTTAAGATCCGAACAGACACTCTTTCAGTCATACTTTACCCCGATAACAACATAAGGCGTAGAAACCTGGACAACAAACAAACAGGTCGACAACATAGTGAAAAGCGCAGAAATGAAGTTGTCATGAGCATTTGTACATAAAACTAGGACGGATAGCGTAAGAAACTAAAAAGGAGAGGAAGGAACTGTCGTCTCCACACCCGTGGGGAAGAAGTGACAAGTGCCCATTTGAGATAGACTGGCCTCGTCTAACGATTGGACGTAGAGAGACCAAGGAAGAGATGATTGGACCAAGTAAAAATAAAGTCAGTTGACTGGGAGACTCCAAGGGCAGTTTCAGCTGCCTGATTGGAAAGGTATTAACTGTCCGCGACCGCAGGCACCTGTCCCTGTTGTGTGTTTAAGTGTATCTGTTAATTATAGACGTCTGTAATGGGTGTGTGTGTGTGTGCAGTGACATGTTCGTGTTGGAGGTGATGAGAGAACGTAGAGGGTGAAACCCGGTGGCGTCATGTAGCCTACTCGTCACGAATATAACCGAGGGGGCCGCCGAGCTTTAAGTCCCCATCCGACGGACGGATCACCCTCATTTCATGAGACACTGTAGAGAAGTTTGAAATTGCACGCAGGATACTGGCGTAAGGCCTGCTTATCAGGAACTTTTCGCTACCACCCCTCCTGTCCCCTCTACCGCTAAGACAAAGGGAAATCACGAACAGCACATTGCATACCTAGGCGGTCACCCATCCAAGCACTGGCCACGCCCGACGGTGCTTAACTTCTGTGATACGATGGAAACCGGTGACTGCTGGACGATGTGAATGAGAGTACAGTCCTAAGAGAAGAAGGCTGCATATAGACAGTGACGGCGCTTTCAGTGATTCAGGTCAACTGACTGTTCCAGCTTGTCGTCAATTTCAGCTGATGATGCTGCCCGAAGACGACCTGATTCTAGGCCGAAACCGGTTATTTTAATAAAGTACCCATAGCGATATAGTCTGTTTTTTGACTGATTTCAAACGAACACTTTCAAATATTTACTTAAAATGGCGAAAAAAATATAAAATAAAAATATCGGCCCTAGATATTTCCATTTGGAGACTGATATATCGTTCAATCAATATCGCCGCTACATATACACTCCTGGAAATGGAAAAAAGAACACATTGACACAGGTGTGTCAGACCCACCATACTTGCTCCGGACACTGCGAGAGGGCTGTACAAGCAATGATCACACGCACGGCACAGCGGACACACCAGGAACCGCGGTGTTGGCCGTCGAATGGCGCTAGCTGCGCAGCATTTGTGCACCGCCGCCGTCAGTGTCAGCCAGTTTGCCGTGGCATACGGAGCTCCATCGCAGTCTTTAACACTGGTAGCATGCCGCGACAGCGTGGACGTGAACCGTATGTGCAGCTGACGGACTTTGAGCGAGGGCGTATAGTGGGCATGCGGGAGGCCGGGTGGACGTACCGCCGAATTGCTCAACACGTGGGGCGTGAGGTCTCCACAGTACATCGATGTTGTCGCCAGTGGTCGGCGGAAGGTGCACGTGCCCGTCGACCTGGGACCGGACCGCAGCGACGCACGGATGCACGCCAAGACCGTAGGATCCTACGCAGTGCCGTAGGGGACCGCACCGCCACTTCCCAGCAAATTAGGGACACTGTTGCTCCTGGGGTATCGGCGAGGACCATTCGCAACCGTCTCCATGAAGCTGGGCTACGGTCCCGCACACCGATAGGCCGTCTTCCGCTCACGCCCCAACATCGTGCAGCCCGCCTCCAGTGGTGTCGCGACAGGCGTGAATGGAGGGACGAATGGAGACGTGTCGTCTTCAGCTATGAGAGTCGCTTCTGCCTTGGTGCCAATGATGGTCGTATGCGTGTTTGGCGCCGTGCAGGTGAGCGCCACAATCAGGACTGCATATGACCGAGGCACACAGGGCCAACACCCGGCATCATGGTGTGGGGAGCGATCTCCTACACTGGCCGTACACCACTGGTGATCGTCGAGGGGACACTGAATAGTGCACGGTACATCCAAACCGTCATCGAACCCATGGTTCTACCATTCCTAGACCGGCAAGGGAACTTGCTGTTCCAACAGGACAATGCACGTCCGCATGTATCCCGTGCCACCCAACGTGCTCTAGAAGGTGTAAGTCAACTACCCTGGCCAGCAAGATCTCCGGATCTGTCCCCCATTGAGCATGTTTGGGACTGGATGAAGCGTCGTCTCACGCGGTCTGCACGTCCAGCACGAACGCTGGTCCAACTGAGGCGCCAGGTGGAAATGGCATGGCAAGCCGTTCCACAGGACTACATCCAGCATCTCTACGATCGTCTCCATTGGAGAATAGCAGTCTGCATTGCTGCGAAAGATGGATATACACTGTACTAGTGCCGACATTGTGCATGCTCTGTTGCCTGTGTCTATGTGCCTGTGGTTCTGTCAGTGTGATCATGTGATGTATCTGACCTCAGGAATGTGTCAATAAAGTTTCCCCTTCCTGGGACAATGAATTCACGGTGTTCTTATTTCAATTTCCAGGAGTGTAGATATTTCTGGGAAGAATATCGATATACCGATATCTTTTACAGCCATATAGCAGACCTTCTTTGCAGGAAGTGTCAGTTACAGGATACCCCCCCCCCCCCCTACACAGATTCCTTCCTCGTTACCAAAATGAAACTTGGTGGTGAATGAGGAGATAATTTGCTTTAACTACCGGAACGGACCCTGCCAGCACGGACTTCTGACAAGGGAACCTCCCCATCGCACCCCCCTCAGATTTAGTTACAAGTTGGCACAGTGGATAGGCCTTGAAAAACTGAACACAGATCAATCGAGAAAACAGGAAGAAGTTGTGTGGAACCATGAAAAAAATTAGTAAAATATACAAACTGAGTAGTCCATGCGCAAGATATGCAACATCAAGGAACATACGAGGTCAGAAGCGCCGTGGTCCCGTGGTTAGCGTGAGCACCGGCGGAACGCGAGGTCTTTGGTTCAAATCTTCTCTCAAGTCAAAATTTTAATTTCTTTATTTTCGCAAAGTTATGATCTGCCCGGTCGTTCATTGACGTCTCTGTTCACTGTAAGAAGTTCAGTGTCTGTGTTTTGCGACCGCACCGCAAAACCGTGCGATTAGTAGACGAAAGGACGTGCCTCTCCAATGGGAACCGAAAACATTTGATCACAAGGTCATAGGTCAACCGATTTCTCCACAGGAAAACACGTCTGATGTATTCTATACGACATTGGTGACGGCATGTGCTCCACATGACAGGAATATGTTGTCGACCCACCTAACTTGTACACTTGGTGAATTGGTAAAAAGATTCTTCTACCTTTCCCGATTTAGGTTTTCTTGTGGATGTGATAATCACTCTCAAAAAAGTGATGAAAACATAAGAGTTTGTCACATAAACTGCAACAAATGAATGCAACAGTTTCACAGTCGCACAGTTTTGCTTGTGCTCTGTCAAAACATATGTTTTTAATGTTTTCAAATTTTTCCGTGTGTAGACCGCCAAATCCTGCATATGTCCAAGCAAATCTGAACATGTCCTGGAATTTCGGAGAGCGAAGTTGATTATGTGTGAGTGCCTGAACTTTGATAATTGTCTGAAAACAAAAAATTAAACTTTTCACTCGATGGTAGACTTGAACCAAGGACCTCCCTCTCCGTAGTTGCTGACGCTAACCACGGGACCACGGCGCTCCTGAGTTCAGAACATCCTTGATGTTGCCTATCCTGCGCATGGACTACTCAGTTTGTATATTTTGCTTTTTTTTTTCATAGTTCCACACAACTTCTTCCTGTTTTCTCGACTGATCTGTGTTCAGTTTTTCAAGGCCTATCCATTGTGCCAACTTATAAATAAATCTGAGGGGGGTGCGATGGGGAGGTTCCCTTGTGAGTACTTCGCCAGCCAGACTCGCACATGTTCCGAGGAACTAAACACTGGTCGTATTCTTGGTAAGTGAACCATTTCCCTCACTGCTCGATAGTCCCAACCACTCCGTACACATTCGACTTTCAGTATTATCTGCAACAGCAACAGTGGGTCATGCGACGAAGATATTGTAGAAAATATGTTGAATGGTTCCAAAATTTTTTAATTATCAGTCTTGGTCTACACTGACATGGTATGCAAGTTGAAATACAACGAGGACCTACGACTTCCTTGGAGTGCAAATAATGTTTACTGGACCAGAAAGAAAACCTTAATCCCGATGAAGATACTTTTTTTCTATTTTAAACATGAATAAATTTAATTTCAACTATTAAGATTAAATAGGAAGAAAAACGGACAGGTGCGTGTAAGACTCGCACCGCGAGGTTTCGAGTTTTTTTTCTGGTTATCGGTCTTCTGATTGGTGTGATACGGCCCCCCACCACGAATTCCTCTTCTCTGGCAACCTCTTCATCTCAGAGTAGCATTTAATCCTAACTATTTGGTGGATGTATTCCAATCTCTGTTTTCCTCTACATTTTTTACCCTCTACACCTCCCTCTAGTACCATGGAAGTCATTCCCTCATGTCTTAATAGATGTCCTATCATCCTGTCCGTTCTCCTTACCAGTGTTTTCCACATATTCTTTTCCTCTTCGACTCTGCGCAGAACCTCCTCATTCCTTACCGTATCAGTCCACCTAATTTTCAACATTCGTCTGTAGCTCCACATCTCAGATGCATAGATTCTCTTCTGTTCCGGTTTTCCCACAATTCTTGTTTCACTGCCATAGAGTGCTGTACTCCAGACGTACATTCTCAGAAATGTCTTCCTGAAAGTAAGGCCTATGTTTGATACTATTAGACTTCTTGGACAGTAATGCCCTTTTTGCCAGTGCTAGTCTGCTGTTGATGTCCTACTTGCTTTGTGATTGGTTACTTTACTGTTTAGATAACAGAATTCCTTAAATTCATTTACTTCGTGACCATCAGTCCTGATAAGTTTTTCGCTGCTCTCATTTTTACTATGTAAGTAGGCTGTTTATGTTTTCTCTATGTAAGTAGGCTGTTTATGTTTTCTCTATGTAAGTAGGCTGTTTATGTTTTCTTATTGGCAACGTTACGTAGCGCTCAATATGAAAATCACTGGCTGTGCTGTGTGCAGTCTGTGGCTAGTTTGCATTGTTGTCTGCCATTGTAGTGTTGGGCAGCGGCAGCTGTATGTGAACAGCGCGTAGCGTTGCGCAGTTGGAGGTGAGCCGCCAGCAGTGGTGGATGTGGGGAGAGAGATGGCGGAGTTTTGAAATTTGTCATGAACTGCTATATTTATATATGATGATATCAAGGTAAATACATTGTTTGTTCTCTATTAATATCTTTCATTTGCTAACTATCCCTATCAGTAGTTAGTGCCTTCCATAGTTTGAATCTTTTATTTAGCTGGCAGTAGTGGCGCTCGCTGTATTGCAGTAGCTTGAGCAGCGAAGATTTTTGTGAGGTAAGTGATTTGTGAAAGGTATAGTTTAATGTTAGTCAGGGCCATTCTTTTGTAGGGAATTTTGAAAGTCAGATTGCGTTGCGCTAACAAAATATTGTGTGTCAGGTTAAGCACAGTCCCGTGTAAAATTGTCAAAAGGGGACGTTTCATATGTCGACCTTTAGCCTAGGATACCTCACTGGAATCTTCTGATTTTTTCTTGTAGTTTGTGTAATTAGTGTAGATTTTGTTTATTGCTAGCGCGTAATTGTAGAGAGAATCTCCTTTGTAGTTATAGCCTTTCATTGTTGTACAGTAAAACAGTTGTGGCATGCATGTAGATTTGCACCAAGTATTTCGCAGCTGTAATTAACTAGATATTATTTTCAGTGTTATGTTAATGTGTTCTCTTATTTTTGATCTTCAAATTGTGTTTTTCTGTGTTGTCGTGTGAAATACTGTGACAATTATGGCGTGTGAAAAACGTAATACTAGGCTCCAAAGTAAACTGAGAAATGACAGTGAAAATGAAAGCAGTGTGTTAGCGCCACCGAGTAATGAATTAACTGATGTTCAAAGTAGTAATTTGGTAACTGTTCATAGGGAAATGGAGCAGGCGGCAAACAATGGCACGGACAGTGAAACAATTAGTGAAGAGGGAAGCATTATCGATCGATCGGTCGGCAACAGCTCGCCTCAGGAATCCGAAATGACAGGACACAATTTCGCAAATACTGTAGATTCAGGTTTTGGGTTATCACCGTTTTCTCAAATAAGTCAAGACGCATTTTCTGCTTGTCAAAATGTGAATGTTGCCGGTGCAAATGCACTGCCGAAAAGCGTAGAGAAACAGATTCCAGACACTAATACATTATTATTGCAATTAATGCAACAAATGGAACAAAATCAGAGACAAATGGGACAAAATCTTAAAAAGTTAGACACAGTGGAACAAAATCTCAAAAAGTTAGACACAATGGAACAAAATCAGAGACAAACACAGCAAAAGCTTCAAAAGTTAGACACAATGGAACAAAATCTTCAAAAGTTAGACACTACACTTGAACAAACACGTGAAGATTTAACCACTGAGTTACATAACATTGAATCGAAATGTCAAAAAGTCTGTAATGACGTAAAAACACAAATTTGTGAGCATTTTCAACCTATTTTTTCGCGGCATGAAAATGCATTACAGAATCACGAAGCAGCCATAAAAGAACTGCAAGCCATTGTTCATGAAAATCATGAGACCTTGTGGGCTAAAATTGACTCAGTTGCATCTACCGATTCGGTTACGCAACTTGCAAAAACTCAGGAAAACTTAAAGGACACAGTAGATACTCTGAAACTTGGTTCAGAAAAACACACTGAGGAAATGTGTTCACTATCGGAGAAAGTAGCCGAACTTTCGGATCAGGTCACTAACTTATCTACAAAGGTAGATGATGATCTGAATGACACAAGACCTGTAGCCTTCACTGACACTGAAGAGTGCGAACAAATTAGGAAATTCAAACAAAATCAGAATCAGATTAATACGCAACACCAAAGAGAAATCCGGGAAGTGCAAGATCAGTTGGCACAAGTAGTACAAGAATTACGTATTTCAGAGGACACTCGCGCCCCAATACGGGAAGAGGGACATACAAATACGGAACAGACACAAAATAACAACACAGGGCACTTCGGAAATTGTGAAAGAAGTTGGCAAGGTACGCCGAATTTTGAGATGGAACCGCCGAAACGACGTAACTATGACCGAGATGCTACTCGCCGACACGATGATTTTGACTATAAGCTGTTCATTACTACACGTAAATTCAAAACATTTAAGAATTCTGCCAACGACATTCATCCACAAGCATGGCTCCATCAATTCTCTCATTGTTTTCCTCCCAACTGGTCGTTGGAACACAGATTAGAATTTATGTGTGGCTACTTGGAGAATGAACCAGGTGTAAGAATGCGATCGGTCATTCACGATTGTCACTGTGAAGGAGAATTTTATCATGCCTTCCTCTCAGCATATTGGTCTCAAGCCACACAAGACCGCGTAAAACATGGTATCATAATGATGAAACATTTCGAACAATCTGAATTCTCCAGTCTTGTGAAATATTTTGAAGACATGTTGCGCAAGAATCAGTACCTGTCAAACCCATACAGCCCCTCAGAACTCATCCGCATTTGCTTAATCAAATTACCTGAACATTTACGACATATTATTTTGGCAGGGCGTTGCAAAGACGACATTGAAGCATTTCAGGGACTGTTACAAGAATTGGAAATTGACACTGACAATCGCGGAATGCGGAAAGAGGAACACAACAATTACAGGTCACATCCGTCGCAATTCCGCGATGAAAGAAGTAATAACTGGACACGACAAGGCTATTCTCACAACACATATCGTGACCAAAACAGACACCACCCGTATGACAAGCGTTGGCAGAGTAGTAATAGTTACAGAGAAAGATCGCATTTCCGTAGAAATGAATATGACAGAGATAACCATAGAAATAGACAATATGGTAACGAAAACAATTATTATCAAGGGAGGCAGAATAACTTCAGACGCAACAGTTCGGCGCAGAGTTACGATTCAGGGAGAAATTCTCCACCACATGACCGACAAACAAGAAACTATGTAAACTACCGACATAACGACAGACCTGAATTCCATCAGAACTGGCGAGCTTTAAACAGAGCTGGGCCCTCTCGAGGAGGTGAATTTGTGGAAGTTAGGCCTCCTAATCCCAGTAACGACGCGCGGCAACAAAGAGACAGACAATGACTCACACCGCAGGCAGCCGCGTGCGCCGGCTGGCTCAGAGAAAAATAACATTGACGCTAACCTTGAGCAAGATTCCAGCATTCTTTACGGACGAATACCGCATGATAATTGCATTCAAGTTGAAATTCTGCGTATTAGGAAGAGTAAAGGTTTACACCACATTTCTCATGTAAAACCATTTATTGACAGATAATCTGCCTTTTAACTTTGTCTTTGCCATAAAACGTTTCACTTCACGTTACTAGTATGCTTTAGAAACTGTTACCATGCAACAATGTTTGAAGTTAAACATCCAATCAAGAACCAAGAGAACTTATTTAAACAGAAATGACGAATGCATTGTTATAGTAAACAGACGTCACAGTGTTATTGTGTGTGTACATTCTTGCTTGTTTGTTGCACGATTACGTAACGACTATAAGGCTCACATACTTAGAACATTTACCAGTACTGCTAATGAGATTTTAATGCAACATTTTGGTTTATTTGAAAATACATTCTGAATTTAAAGTGCTTTCTGAGAGATACCAGATGACACAGAGGTTAGTTTATGTAACAGCTACACGATTTTTATCACGACGCTACTAATGAGTGACAATTTACAATGTTGCTTTTGCGGTGTATCTGTTTTATATCTGCACAGTTTTCTGAATTCTTCTGGAAATCAAAACATGTTTTATTAGTAACTTTTGTGGTATAGCTACAAGGAGACAGCCTTTTCCATAGCACAACAATACGTTACAGCACAGTACTTTCATCATCACAACAATAAGCGTAATAACTAAGATATCTCTACGCAAAGCATTTCACTTTTGTTTATCATGAGGTAAGTACATTGGCTTCTGCAGAACTTAGCTTTTGGAGGAAAATAACGACACTTTCACAGAGATTATCTTACAACAATATGCACATTTAGCGCTACAGGACACGCATTTCAGTGATTAATTTTGTACTTAAAACATTTATTTTTAAAGGTTTTTGAATTACAAAGAAAGTTTTCAGTGATACATTTCGTTTCATTGCTGTAATCTGTAACACCTGAGGGTATAATTACATTAATCCTCAGGGGGGTACACGCTTACTTTGTGTACCATGTGTTTGGCAAGCACAAGGAGCCCTAGCTAATATGGTATTTGCTTATACAACTTTACACATCGGTACCATATTTCTCTAACACACAAATTACACAGCTATCTGATCATTTAACTGAGAGATAAACATGTTTTTTACTACGTCAGTGACACATGTTTACGTAATTACACCGTTGGATAACTTCACACTTATGAAACTGTATTTTGTCTGTACTTTGTAAACTGTTCATATTTTTTCGGAATCATTGTGATACTATGAGAGCTTTGAATGATGTATTTGGTATGAGATCATGATTTTTAAAGTACGTTTGAGGCAGCTGACACTTTTGACATGAGCAGAGAATTATTTTAGGCTTAGAAATTATTGGAGGAAGTTACGACGATTTTCAGATTTGACTGAAGTGTTATGATGTTATTATTACGACGACGATGTGTATTATGTTGTTGAGGAATGTTTATTATGCTACGTATTTCTCACGATGAAATATTGAAGAAGTGTCGACGAATATGTATATGTATAATGAGGTAAGGAATAATGAGTAGTGTTTAGGGACTCTGATTTATGAAAAGGATGTTGGAAACCAAGAAACGTACTTTAAGAGTTATGAAATGTGTGACTGTATCACAATGCTGACGAATATTCTTTTTTTGGACACTTATATTTATAGGATTTTGTTTCTACAGATTTGCAACGCTAATTCTTGACCTGTGAAATATTGTTAAATAGACTGCCACGGTAGCAGAAACTGCTGTCGTAAATATTTCCGTACGACAGTTAAGTGACCACCTGCACGTAATGCGTCGCGGGCACCCAGCTGTGTCAGACGCCTGGAGAAAAAGCCATTATTGCGAGCCCTTTTCAGCGGCACAGGTAGAAAAAAAAAGGGGACGTGGGACGTGTCAAACACCTGGAGAACAAGCCATTAGGGTGTGCCTTTCATCGCTAATGCGACACCCTCGTTACTTGAAAACATATGATTACTCACACTTTGTGCTACTTACTGAAATGCTTATGAATTGATGGGAAATATTCGTACATCTGCACACCTGATTACGACAAGCGTCTTTCTACGAGAGTTGAGAGCTACTAACTTATGAAATGTCACATGACTACTGAATGATATTTTTATGCTTTGCTTTTCATAGTTGCTTATTTCATTTGATACCTGTTTTTCAGCTGTGTTGCAGCACTGCTTTTATAAAATGAAATGCATTTGCTAATGTGAACACTTTCTGTCAACAGATCTATTAAATAATTATTTTATGATCCACATTCTTTAAAAAAAAAAAGGAGCACTTGGAAAGGAAAGAACAATAAGAAGGAAGTAGTAACAGTAACACATAATTTTCTTTTCAAGTACATGGTAATATTTCTTTTTACAATCAGTTGTTGTGGTGCACCACTTTAATTTACATAGACATTAAGATGTGAATATACATTTCCCTTATCTGCATTGTTGTTTTTAGTGTAATATTTTTTCTGCTTGCTCTATGTCATGTTTAGGTATAAGTTGCTGCTGTTTGCCAGGCATAGTGTTATTGAATTTGACTTTTGCTAATTTATACTGTAGCTTGCTTTGCAATTTTCCATTTTTTTCATTGCTGTTTATAATAATTGTTTTACGTGCTGCTGCATTGCCTCATCCCTTAGTTTAGCATCTGAGCTCAGTAGATTTAAGATAGCTTAAGAGGGGGTAGACTATATGAGAAACTGACTATGGAGAATAGGTAAAGAATGCATTGCGAAGTTATATAAAAAGGATTTGGGCCCAAATGAGTATTGTACAATCAGAAATAATTATTTTGAAAGAAATATGAACAGAATACAGAAAGCATGCTTGGATAGGATTTTTTTGGTGGAAACAAAGGATGAAATAAGAGGAAAGATATATGAAGTTTTGGGTTGGACTGCAGTACCAAATGTTACACTGAAAACGAACCCTGTCCTTTCCTATTGGTGTTATCCCACTATGTGTGTGTGTACCCTTGTGTATTTGTTTTCTTCCTGTCTCTGTGTAGTTTCATAGAATTTTTTTCTCTTCTAATACTAAGCTATATTCACTATGATGAGGAATACTGTTATCCTCAAATATAATTGGCATTAATAATATGTTATTTACTTTGTAAAGATGTTAGACATTATTCATTCTGTTTAAATGCTCATGTGTGAAGTTGATGTTTCAATAATTATTCTGATCTTCTATGTATGTACTCATGTCATAATTCCTGTAACACTGACGTATATGTCTATTTCTATTCTTTTGTAAAGCCCCTATTACTACAAATGTTATCTATATTGTTATGTTTTTAATGATGTATTGTGTACCTTTGTAATTGTATTCTTATGTTATAAAATTGTAATTGTCACCAGTTCATGACATTATTAACTTGTTAGTTACATTTCACTGCACACGTTTCTGTTGGTCATAGTACATGGACAATATGTGAGAAGTAGGGACTGTTAGTGTTTGCACGTGTGTTAATAATTCAGCAAGGGACTGGATAACAGCATTGCTGGTTCTAAGGACAATTCCAAAAACTTTGTGAGTGCACAAGTGGTGGTTTATGGACTTGCTATATTATCCGCAAGACTCTTCAATGGTGATTGTGCACCTGCACAGTCACAACAGATGGCTGCTGGCCATCTCTACAAGGACTACAGTGGGTCTGCATCTTTGATGGCCCACCAATACCGTAATCTCTACAAGGACTACAGTGGGTCTGCACCTCTGGTGGCCCACCAATACCACAATCTCTACCAGGACTCCAGTGGGTCTGCTCTGTGATGACCGACCTACCAATACTCTTCAAAATTTCGACTGACTCTGCTGTGGGTTTGCTCTGTTGTGGCCCATTACCTGTCTGCATGTCGAGAGTCAGCACTGTCTTTCCATTGGAAGGACAACACTACTTCTTCAAGACTGCATGGAAATCCACTACTTCCGTGTGCATTTTCTTTTACTGCTCAGACTTTGAGAAAAACACTGCTATTCTCCTGTTATGTACGATTAGGACTGTCTTTATGGACTGTGAGACAATTTTAGCTTTTGACCAACATTGTATCAATAAGTGTGTGCATTTGATATCTTTGTTATTGTAATTATAAAAAATTTTGCCAAATCTGTATTGGCCAGTGCCCAACACCATTTGTAAAAATTTTTGTGGGGAGCATGGGGGCTATGTAAGTAGGCTGTTTATGTTTTCTCTATGTAAGTAGGCTGTTTATGTTTTCTCTATGTAAGTAGGCTGTTTATGTTTTCTTATTGGCAACGTTACGTAGCGCTCAATATGAAAATCACTGGCTGTGCTGTGTGCAGTCTGTGGCTAGTTTGCATTGTTGTCTGCCATTGTAGTGTTGGGCAGCGGCAGCTGTATGTGAACAGCGCGTAGCGTTGCGCAGTTGGAGGTGAGCCGCCAGCAGTGGTGGATGTGGGGAGAGAGATGGCGGAGTTTTGAAATTTGTCATGAACTGCTATATTTATATATGATGATATCAAGGTAAATACATTGTTTGTTCTCTATTAATATCTTTCATTTGCTAACTATCCCTATCAGTAGTTAGTGCCTTCCATAGTTTGAATCTTTTATTTAGCTGGCAGTAGTGGCGCTCGCTGTATTGCAGTAGCTTGAGCAGCGAAGATTTTTGTGAGGTAAGTGATTTGTGAAAGGTATAGTTTAATGTTAGTCAGGGCCATTCTTTTGTAGGGAATTTTGAAAGTCAGATTGCGTTGCGCTAACAAAATATTGTGTGTCAGTTTAAGCACAGTCATGTATAATTGTTCAAAGGGGACGTTTCAACTACTTTTCATTACTTTCGTCTTTCTTCGGTTTACTGTCAATCCATATTCTTACTCATTAGACTATTCATTCCATTCAGCAGATCCTGTAATTCTTCTTGACTTTCACTCAGGATAGCAAGTCTTTAGTGAATCGTATCACTGAAATCCTTCCACCATGAATTTTAATTTCACTCCTGAACCTTTCTTTTATTTCCATCACTGCTTGAAGATGTACAGATTGAACAGTATTGGGGAAAGACACTACATCCCAGTCTTACATCCTTTTCAAACCGAGCACTTCGTTCTTGGTCGTCCACTCTTATTATTCCCTCTTGGCTCTTGTACGTATTGTATATTACCCGTCTCTCCCTATAACTTACCCCTATTTTTCTCAGAATTTCGGACATCTTGCACCATTTTACATTGTCGAACGTTTTTTCCAGGTCGAAAAATCGTATGAATGTGTCTTAATTTTTCTTTAGTCTTGCTTCCATTATCAACCACAACGTCAGAATTCCCTCTCTGGTGCTTTTACCTTTCCTAAAGCGAAACTGATCTTCATCTAACACATCCGCAATTTTGTTTTCCATTCTTCTATATATTATTCTTGTCAAAAACTTGGATGCGTGAGCTGTTAAGGTGGTTATGCAATAATTTTCGCACTTGTCAGCTCTTGCAGTCTTCGGAATTGTGTGGATGATATTTCTCCTAAAGTTAGATGGTACGTCTCCAGACTCATACATTCTACACACCAACGTGAGTGGTCGTTTTTTTTGCCACTTCCCCAATGATTTTAGAAATTTTGATGGAATGTTATCTATCCCTTTTGTCTTATTTGATCACAAGATCTCAGAAGCTCTTTTAAATTCCCATTCTAATACAGGATCTCCTACCTCTTCTAAATCGGCTACTGTTTCTTCTCCCTTACGAAGTTAACTACGTACGAGCATATAGGTCGTTGATCTACTCTCCTGGAAATGGAAAAAAGAACACATTGACACCGGTGTGTCAGACCCACCATACTTGCTCCGGACACTGCGAGAGGGCTGTACAAGCAATGATCACACGCACGGCACAGCGGACACACCAGGAACCGCGGTGTTGGCCGTCGAATGGCGCTAGCTGCGCAGCATTTGTACACCGCCGCCGTCAGTGTCAGCCAGTTTGCCGTGGCATACGGAGCTCCATCGCAGTCTTTAACACTGGTAGCATGCCGCGACAGCGTGGACGTGAATCGAATGTGCAGTTGACGGACTTTGAGCGAGGGCGTATAGTGGGCATGCGGGATGCCGGGTGGACGTACCGCCGAATTGCTCAACACGTGGGGCGTGAGGTCTCCACAGTACATCGATGTTGTCGCCAGTGGTCGGCGGAAGGTGCACGTGCCCGTCGACCTGGGACCGGACCGCAGCGACGCACGGATGCACGCCAAGACCGTAGGATCCTACGCAGTGCCGTAGGGGACCGCACCGCCACTTCCCAGCAAATTAGGGACACTGTTGCTCCTGGGGTATCGGCGAGGACCATTCGCAACCGTCTCCATGAAGCTGGGCTACGGTCCCGCACACCGTTAGGCCGTCTTCCGCTCACGCCCCAAAATCGTGCAGCCCGCCTCCAGTGGTGTCGCGACAGGCGTGAATGGAGGGACGAATGGAGACGTGTCGTCTTCAGCGATGAGAGTCGCTTCTGCCTTGGTGCCAATGATGGTCGTATGCGTGTTTGGCGCCGTGCAGGTGAGCGCCACAATCAGGACTGCATACGACCGAGGCACACAGGGCCAACACCCGGCATCATGGTGTGGGGAGCGATCTCATACACTGGCCGTACACCACTGGTGATCGTCGAGGGGACACTGAATAGTGCACGGTACATCCAAACCGTCATCGAACCCATCGTTCTACCATTCCTAGACCGGTAAGGGAACTTGCTGTTCCAACAGGACAATGCACGTCCGCATGTATCCCGTGCCACCAAACGTGCTCTAGAAGGTGTAAGTCAACTACCCTGGCCAGCAAGATCTCCGGATCTGTCCCCCATTGAGCATGTTTGGGACTGGATGAAGCGTCGTCTCACGCGGTCTGCACGTCCAGCACGAACGCTGGTCCAACTGAGGCGCCAGGTGGAAATGGCATGGCAAGCCGTTCCACAGGACTACATCCAGCATCTCTACGATC
The DNA here is from genome assembly GCF_023864345.2 of Schistocerca serialis cubense. Taxonomy (NCBI): domain Eukaryota; kingdom Metazoa; phylum Arthropoda; class Insecta; order Orthoptera; family Acrididae; genus Schistocerca; species Schistocerca serialis. The sequence goes on along the minus strand of NC_064647.1, from coordinate 194,726,332 downwards.
GTCTCCATGGGAGAATAGCAGCCTGCATTGCTGCGAAAGGTGGATGTACACTGTACTAGTGCCGACATTGTGCATGCTCTGTTGCCTGTGTCTATGTGCCTGTGGTTCTGTCAGTGTGATCATGTGATGTATCTGACCCCAGGAATGTGTCAATAAAGTTTCCCCTTCCTGGGACAATGAATTCACGGTGTTCTTATTTCAATTTCCAGGAGTGTATAACTTCTTATGAGTGAGTTTGCTAGTATTTAAATACGTGACATAAACGGCCTCTGAACCGTCAAGGCACCGCAGGCCTCGTGTTTGACACACATTTCAACTTGGTGCCTCTACTAGTTCCTGAGGAAAAGGAGTATTAACAGAGGGACCGACAGACAGACGGACAACAAAGTTATTCCACAAGGGTTTCGTTTTTATCAGTATAACCCTAAAAAGGAAAAAAAATGAAGAACACAATATTGGAAGCTAGTCGAAGAAGACTTTTTTGGAGAGAGACAGAATGGACAAAAAAAAAATGTAGGTGAGTGGCTAGCATAATAGGATTGTCATCGTAACGTGGTTGGCTTCAGTCTCACTAATATCATTTTTAAATGTATTCCATATTTCTTAATAAATGCAATGTTAGTTAACCAATACTGAATCATAGAATTTGGAATTAAAATAGCTTTTCACTTTGACTTACCAGTCATATGAAAATAAATTAAAATTTATACAGAATTGCAAAATGCCTTTTTGTTCAATGAAAAAAATTATATGCATCAGTAACACTGTTGAATCTCTAGATATAAAGAAGTATTTTATTCTATATTTGATGTTTCGCATTGTTGTACTATATTTTAATTTATGGTGAAAACATATAAATAGTAACTAATAATAAAAAGATTTAATTTTGACAAAAGAGTTATTATCCAACATTTGTTAATTAAGATTTACATTTGTTAATAAACATGGAATTTAAATAAAAGGGAAAGGAACACTATCATTGAGATTTGAACCACGCAGCTATGATTAGAATCGGATTACGCTACACATTCACCTACTATCGGATATGTTAGAGAAGGCATAATGTTTTGTATTGAGAAGCGTTTGGAAACCTTGTAATCAATCATCCAAGGCCATTTTTGGAGGGTTGTTTTTAATTTTCATAGCTGCATCGTACTGCTTTAGGAAATATGACGTCTGCGCACTGATCATCTTCGAGCCTTCTGTCCAGTTCAGTGAATCGCTTCTTTGCATCAGTTCCTTCGCGAACGACCTACTCCTAGAGTGGGCTGGCTTGGTGCTGACAGAGGTGGGTGTCAGGGAATATTGATGGCGTGGTATCTGTGGGGGTTCTGTGGAACATGCACCCTTGTAATTTTAGAAGTAAATTTCTCTGAGATGCCGAACGTCTTTCTTGTAACGTTTTGTTATTATCTCCATTAGACCTTCGAGCACTGGAGAATCAGTCACACGATCGCTTCATAACTCACCTGGAGTTTATCGGGAGACGTGTGGATGTTGGTCCCTAGGAACAGAAATCCGTGAGCAGGTTGTGTGGTGGGAGACTTGCTGATGGTAGGGGTATCCCTGGAGTCGTGTTGTACATACAAAGTGTGGTGTCACCGCCAGACACCACACTTGCTAGGTGGTAGCTTAAATCGGCCGCGGTCCATTTAGTACATGTCGGACCCGCGTGTCGCCACTGTGTAATCGCAGACCTAGCGCCACCACCAAGGCAGGTCTCGTGATACGAGAGAGCACTCGCCCCAGTTGTACGAGAACCTAGCTACCGCCCAGTTGTACGAGAACCTAGCTACCGACCAGATGTACGAAGCCTTTCTCTCATTAGCCGAGAGACAGAATAGCCATCAGCTAAGTTAATGGCTACGAACTAGCAAGGCGCCATTTGTATCAGTGCCTATAGCTTACGAGTATTCAAGAGAGATGTATTCCAAGGACTAATAAAAAGATAAGTAATAAGCATCTACATACTTTTCTTCTTATTCATTTATAAGTTCTCATGTTCCAGACTTCACGCCCGTCTGCTTTAGCCGTGCGTGCCCTATCGGCTACAGCGTCAGTGTAGCTTGCATTTTCAGCCATCTAAACTTCACGGTGTCGGCCCAGATACCGACGCAACACAAAGTTGTAATTTTAGTAGCGAACCTTTCAGTGGTGCACGACAGCTCCCTTGTAGCGTCATAACTAAAATTTGACGAGCATCTATGGAACGCTGTTGGGCTCACACTTCAAAACTCAGGCGATATGGGCGACCCTACTTTGATTTTTTTCTATCTGGTCTGTTAATCTCACATGCTAACAGTCCCATACCGACAAACAGTACTCAAGAATGGATCGAACAGGGGTTTGCAGGGCGGCTGGAATTTCTCAGTAGGTACACAGGGGTCATGTACATCTGTATCTACTTCTACATGCGTACTCAGCAAGCCATCATATGGTGCATGATGGAGGAAATCTTGTACTGCTACGAGTCATTTCCTCTCTCGCGAATAGATAGAGGGAAAAGCGGCTGTCTATATATCTCCTACGATCTTTAATTTCTCTTGTATTATATTTATGGGCCTTATGCGAAATGAACGTTGGCGGCAGTAGAATAATTGTGCAGTCAGTTTCAACTGCTGGTTCTCTAAATATTCTCAGCAGTTTTCTACAAAAAGAAAGCCGTCTTCTCTTCAGTGATTCCCAATTCAATTCTCAAAGCAACTTCATAACCCTCATATTTTGATCGAATCTACCGGTAACAAATGTAGCAGCCCACCTCTGAACTGCTTGGATGGCGCCCGTTAATCTGACCTGGTGGGGATCCCAAAACACTTCACCAAATCGCAAGAATGGGTGGCGCTAGTGTTCTGTAAGCGGTCTCTTTTACAGGTGAACCACACATTCCCAACATTCTCTCAATAAACCGAAGTCGACCATTTACCTTCCTTAATACCGTCGTTACGTGGTCATTCCATTTCATGTCGCCTAGATATTCAATCGACGTGATGTGTAAAGTAATACACTACTAATGCTGTGCCCGAAAGTTACGGATTTGTTTTTCGCACCCATCTGGATTAACTTATATTTTTGTGCGTGTAGAGCTAACTATCATTCATCACACCAATTAGAAATTTTGTCTAAGTCGTCTTCTATCCTCCTGGAGTAACTGAACGACGACATCCTGCGCCTGTAAATGTATGTATGTACAGGATGAGTCCGCGATGATGTTACAGACTTTCTAGGATGATGGGAAAGGATAAACGTACCAATTTGAGGTGAGGGTCCCTGTACCGGAAACGAACGAGTCGAACGTTACAAGAGGAAATCATTCTGATACCTCTTGTAGTGGAATACATGTGCCGGTAGTGTGGTTGCTTAGACTGTAGGATAGGCAACGTTCAGAGATGGTAGTGTGGACTGATAGCCTTGGAGGACCCAGCCCTGACAAAACTCTGCCATCTGGTGAGCAAGATGTATGAGACAGGCGAAATACCCTCAGACTTCAAGAAGAATATAATAATTCCAATCCCAAAGAGAGCAGGCGTTGGCAGATGTGAAAATTACCGAACTAACAGTTTAATAAGTCACGGCTGCTAAATACTAACACGAATTCTTTACAGTCGAATGGAAAAACTGGTAGAAGCCGACCTCAGGGAAGATCAGTTTGGATTCCGTGGAAATGTTGGAACACGTGAGGCAATACTGACGCTACGACTTTCTTAGAAGATAGATTAAGGAAAGACAAACCTACGTTTCTAGCATAATGTGGACCTAGAGAAGGCTTTTGACAATGTTGATTGGAATACTCTCTTTCAAATTCTAGAGGTGGCAGGAGTCAAATTCAGGGAGCGAAAGCCTATTTACAATTTGTACAGAAACCAGATGGCAGTTACAAGAGCCGGGGGGCATGAAATGGAAGCAGTGGTTGGGAAGGGAGTGAGACAGGGTTGTAGCCTATCCCCGATGTTATTCAATCTGTATATTGAGCAAGCAGTGAAGGAAACAAAAGAAAAATTCGGAGTAGGAATTAAAATCGCTAGAGAGAAAATAAAAACTTTGAGGTTTGCCGATGACATTGTAATTCTGTCAGAGACATACAAGGACCGAGACGAGTAGTTGAACGGAATGGACTAGAAAGGAGGATACAAGATGAACATCAACAAAAGCAAAACAAGGATAATGGAATGTAGACGAATTAAATCAGGTTATGCTGAAGGAATTAGATTAGGAAATGAGACACTTAAAGTAGTAAATGCGTTTTGCTATTTGGCGAGCAAAATAACTGATGATGGTCAAAGTAGAGAGGATATAAAATGTAGACTGTCAATGGCAAGGAAAGCGTTTTAGAAGAAGAGAAATTTGTTAACATCGAGTGCAGATTTAAGTATCAGGAAGACGTTTCTGAAAGTATTTGTTTGGAGCGTAGCCATGTATGGATGTGAAACCTGGACGATGAATAGTTTAGACAAGAAGAGAATAGAAGATTTCGAAATGTATGCTACAGAAGAATGCTGAACATTAGATAGGTAGATCACGTAACTAATGAGGAGGTATTGAATAGAATTGGGGAGAAGAGAAATTTGTGGCACAACTTGACTAGAAGAAGCGATCAGCTGGTAGAACATGTTCTGAGGCATCAAGGGATCATCAGTTTAGTACTGGAGGGCAGCTTGGAGGATAAAATCGTAGAGGGAGACCAAGAGTTGAATACACTAAGCAGATTCAGGGGATGTAGGTTGCAGTAGGTACTAGGAGATGACGAAGCTTGCACATTATATATAGTTGTATGGAGAACTGCATCAAACCAGTCTCTGGACTGAAGACCACAACAGCAACAACAACAACAACAACAACAACACTGTGCTCCAAGACAAGAAAAAATGTCCAGTAAACATGGGCTTAACAATGCATACCTATGGATCTATGGGCTGTTGTTCAGTAGAGAAGATAAGTTTCACAATAGCGAAGATGAACAAGTGCTCATGGCTCCTCAGGTATGCATTTTAGAGCCCGTACTTGCTAGACATTTTTTCCTTGTTTTGTTCCACGCTACCACCTCTGAAAGTTGCCTATACTTCAATCTAAGCAACAACAGTACCAGCACGTGTATTCCACTATCATAGGTATCAGAATGATTTTCCCTTGTAACTTTCGACTCATTCGTTTCCGGTAAGGGACCCTTACCTCAAATTGATACATTTATAGGTCTCCATCATCCTTGATATTCAACGGGGAGGAGCACACACAGAACTGCTGAAGAGTCTTAACAAATCTCTATTTGCAACGCGAATTGTGTCAGACATAGAGGATATAAAAATGAAAAAGCTGCCATATTATGCTTACTTTCATTCCATAACGTCATATGGGATTATTTTTAGGGGTAATTCATCAAGCCAAGCTAAAATTTTCCGCGCACAAAAACGTACAGTAAGATATGTGGTGTGGACCTAAGAACATCCTGCAGAAGCTTGTTTAGGGTACTCGTGATACTAACTACTGCCTCCGAATATATTTATTCCTAAATGAAATTTGTAATTAAAAATATATCACTTTTTCAAACCAACAGCTCAGTTCATGAAATCAATAATAGAAATAAGAATAATCTTTACAAGGATTTAACGTCACTTACTCTTGTACAAAAAGGTAAGCATTATTCAGGAACACATATTTTCAATAACTTGCAAGCACCCATAAAAGCTTAACAACCAATGAAATTCAGTTTAAGAGAAGCCTACAGGATTTATTAGTGGCCAACTCCTTCTACTCTATTGATGAATTTCTCAGTAGAACCAACTTTCTTCGCTTTGTGATAGATGGCGCTGTAATAGTCACAAACGTATAAATACGTGGCATCACTTAACATTCCGCCAGTGCGGATTGTGTTTACTTCGTGATACATTACCCGTGTTAAAATGGGCCGTTTACCAATTGCGGAAAAGGTCGATATCATGTTGATGTATGGCTATTGTGATCAAAATGCCCAACGGGCGTGTGCTATGTATGCTGCTCGGTATCCTGGACGACATCACTCAAGTGTCCGGACCGTTCGTCGGATAGTTACGTTATTTAAGGAAACAGGAAGTGTTGAGGCACATGTGAAACGTCAACCACGACCTACAACAAATGATGATGCCCAAGTAGGTGCTATAGCTGCTGTCGCGGCTAATCCGCACATCAGTAGCAGACAAATTGCGCGAGAATCGGGAATCTCAAAGACGTCGGTGTTGAGAGTGCTACATCAACATCGATTGCACCTGTACCATATTTCTAAGCGCCAGGAATTGCATGGCGACGACTCTGAACGTCGTGTACAGTTCTGCCACTAGGCACAAGAGAAATTACGGGACGATGACAAATTTTTTGCACGCGTTCTATTTAGCGACGAAGCGTCATTCACCAACAGCGGTAACGTAAAGCGGCATAATATGCACTTTTGGGCAACGGAAAATCCACGATAGCTGAGACAAGTGGAACATCAGCGACCTTGGCGGGTTAATGTATGGCGCTGCATTATGGGAGTAGATAAATGCCGGCGGCGTTGTTGTCGCGCGTTAATATCTAAACAGCCGGCGTCGGCTTCTAAACGGTGCAGTGTATGCCGATTTCCTACGTAATGTTCTACCAGTGTTATTACAAGATGTTTCACTGCATGACAGAATGGCGATGTACTTCCAACACGATGGATGTCCGGCACATAGCTCGCGTGCAGTTGAAGCGGTATTGAATAGCATATTTCATGACAGGTGGATTGGTCGTCGAAGCACCATACCACGGCCCGCACGTTCACCGGATCTGACGTCCCCGGATTTCTTTCTTTGGGGAATGTGGAAGGATATTTGCTATCGTGATCCACCGACAACGCCTGGCAACATGCGTCATCGCATTGTCAATGCATGTGAGAACATTACGGAAGGCGAACTATTCACTGTTGAGAGGAATGTCGTTACACGTACTGCCAAATGCATTGAGGTTGACGAACATCATTTTGTGCATTTATTGCATTAGTGTGCTATTTGCAGGTAATAACGCTGTTACAGCAAACGTTCTCAGAAATGATAAGCTCACAAAAGTACATGCATCATATTGGAACAACCGAAATAAAATGTTTAAACGTACCTACGTTCTGTATTTTAATTTAAGAAACCTACCTGTTACCAACTGTTCGTCTAAAATTGTGAGCCATATGTTTGTGACTATTACAGCACCATCTATCACAAAGCGAAAAAAGTGGTCCAACTAAAATATTCATATTTCTTCACGTACTACACGAATATGTAAAACTTCTGCATAATTTCATTGCAGTAATGTGTTCATTGTAAATAAGTATTTTAGTAGTTCTATTACATGTTTATTATCTTATAAATAAAAAAACTTTTTTATTTTAAATTCAGTGCATTAGTGTTTGTAAAATGTTTCCGTCATATAGTGATCATTAAGAAAATGACGACCATTCCACTTGGGACCTGTGGAAGGCACATCAGCTTATTTGTTTCAGTTGTAAAAATTGCCATATATTATTGCTTTTCTGACATGTTCTACATCCTGGAGGACCTCCTCACTACAGATCAATTGGAATGATAGCAAATCTGATCTAATCTAATCTGATCTGAAAGTTTATAACATCATCATGGAATCACCCTGTGCATACATATATTTATAGGAGGTATTGAATAGAATTGGGGAGAAGAGAAATTTGTGGCACAACTTGACTAGAAGAAAGGATCGGTTGGTAGGACATGTTCTGAGGCATCACGGGATCACCAATTTAGTATTTGAGGGCAGGGTGGAGGGTAAAAATCGGAGAGGGAGACCAAGAGATCAATACACTAAGCAGATTCAGAAGGATGTAGGTTGCAGTAGGTACTGGGAGATGAAGAGGCTTGCACAGGATAGAGTAGCATGGAGAGCTGCATCAAACCAGGCTCTGGACTGAAGACCACAACAACAACAGTGTGGACCAAGACAAGAAAAAATATCCAGTAAGTATGGGATTTTAAATGTATACCTAAGGATCTATGGGCTGTTGTTCAGTAGAGAAGATGTGTTTCACAATAGCGAAGATGGACAAGTGCCCATGGCTTCAGAGGTATGCATTTTAGAGTCCGTGCTTGCTAGAGATTTTTCCCTTGTTTCTTGCCACACTACCACCTCTGAAAGTTGCCTATACTTCAGTCTAAGCAAAAACAGTACCGGCACGTATATTCAACTATCATAGGTATCAGAATGATTTTCCCTTGTAACTTTCGACTCGTTCGTTTCCGGTACGGGGACCCTTACCTCAAATTGATACGTTTATCCTTCCCCATCATCCTAGAAAGTCTGTAACATCATCGCGGAATCACCCTATATATATATATATATATATATATATATATATATATATATATATATACAGGCGCCGGAATTTATATAACTTTGACGCTCTGTCTCGTCGTTGGGGTGACGTTTCCGGACATGGATTCCTATGTAAATCGTGATCTACCAAGTCCCCTATATAACCACTAGAAAAGAGTGACACGAGTTGTGGACCACCCTGTATATCCAAATCAATTCTCCGCAAGCAGCCTCGAGGTGCGAGGCGGAGGAGTCAGCGGCTGAAGACCGGGAGGGTGCGGGCGAGCTGAGGTGTGTGGCGGAGGGTGCGGACGGCAGTCGTGGGGTTTTGCGCGCCGGGCGGCGAGCTGTATCGACCGCGGCCGCGGCAGCAGGCGCCGACGCCGGCTGTTTAGATATTAACGCGCGACAACAACGCCGCCGGCACTTATCGAATTAGGGGCCGCCGCCGCCGCCGCCGCCGCCACACGGACGCCCGGCGCTGCGACGCCTCAGCCGCCTCGCTGCACGGAGCGTCGCACGCGACCCCCGCCTGCCAGCTAATCGCCGCGCGCTCCAGTCTTCACCCGGCCGACGTCAACTAGTTCTTAATCACTCCTATGGAATGGTCAGACTTGTCATGTCGAAACATGTATCGATGTGTATATCACTATTAGTTAACCGTGAAAAAGGTCCGCCCTTACACTGAAGCGTCAAAGAAACTGGTACAGGCATGCGTCTTCAAATACAGAGATATGTAAACAGGCAGAACATGGCCCTGCAGTCGGCAACTCATATATAAGACAACAAGTGTCTCGCGCAGTTGTTAGATCGGTTACTGCTGCTACAATGCCAGGTTATCAAGATTTAATTTTAATAATCAACAGCCTCAGTTGCACCGTTTACGTAGAATTTACCTAGGTTTCAGTCGGGATAACCCGACCTTCTTCAGAATAACAGGAACTACCGTTTTTCCATAGTGGACATCGTCAAGCTAAAACTACAAATCCATAAAGTATCGTCAGACTATAAAAACTTATCTGAAACTTGCCTCGGCCCCACTTCGCGACCGCGATGCGGCAGCCACGAGTGCTGTACTGGAACTGACCGTAGTGTCATGAGGCCCTCCTAGGCAGGCACAATACCTTGCGCCTGCACATAAACTGTATGATAGTTATTTGTTGGGACAAGACGTGAACTTAACTTGAATTTACTAGTAAAGTGAAATAAAAGGTATAGCTAACCAAGTGCTTAACAATTACGTCTTAAAAATTTCTAGACCTAGTCATAATAATGACTATGTTGGCTTTATAGTATCCTTCCCACTCCTAAGTTCTTTTTAGATGATTAAACTTCGTGCTTAAGCACAAAAATTTTCCTAGATAGGCCATACCTTGTAAGCACATGACATTTTCCTCGTATCATGATTAATGGATACTTCATAAATGTTGAGACAGTCGATCTAAGTACGTTCTGCACAGGATAACATATACGCCCTTTTCCTCAGCTATATCTTTTATTTCACTTTATTAGTGTACCGTGAATATCAGGAATCCGGTAAAACATCAAATCTCCGACGTTGCTGCGGCCGGAAAAAGATTCTACAAGAACGGGACCAACGACGACTGAAGAGAATTGTTCAACGTGACAGAAGTGCAACCCATCTGCATATTGCTGCAGATTTCAATGCTGGACAATCGACATGTGTCAGCGTTCGAACCATTTAACTAAACATCATCGATATGGGCTTGCGGACCCGAACGTTCACTCGTATAGCCTTGATGACTGCACGACACGAAGCTTTACGCCCCGCCTGGGCCCGTCAACACCGACATTCGACTGTTGACGACTGGAAACATGTTACCTGGTCGGAGGAGTCTCGTTTCAAATTGTATCGACTGGATGGACGTATGCGGGTTTGGAGACAACCTCATGAATCCATAGACTGTGCGTGTCAGGAGGGGACTGTTCAAGCTGTTAGAGGCTCTGTAATGGTGTGAGGCGTGTGCAGTTGGAGTGATATTGGATCCCTGATTCGTCTAGATACGACTCTGACATGTCACACATACGTAAGCATCCTGTCTGACCACCTGCATCCATTCATGTCCATTGTGCATTCCGATGGACTTGGGCAATTCCAGCAGGACTATGCGACACCCCACACGCCAGGAATTGCTACAGAGTGGCTGCAGGAACACTCCTCTGAGTTTAAATACTTCCGTCGGCCACCAAACTGCCCACACATGAACATTATTGAGCATATCTGGGATGCCTTGCAACGTGCTGCTCAGAAGAGATCTCAACCCCCTCGTACTCGTATGGATTTATGGACAGCCCTGCAGGATTCGTGGAGTCGGTTCCCTCCAACACTACTTCAGACATTAGTCGAGTGCATGCCCCGTAGTGTTGCCGCACTTTACTTGCACGCTGGCGTCCTACACGATATTGGGCAGTTGTGGCAGTTTCTTTGGCTTTTCAGTGTGAAATTGTAGCTGCTGACATAAAGTGTTAGTCACCTGAACAAAATCACAAAAACGGTTCTTTTTCTTGCTTGGCGTTTGCAGTGTAGGTTGGCCACCTCCGGGAGATCGCGAGTCGCAGGCTCTTAGTATGGTGAGCACATTTTCGGCATGTGCGACCGCCTGTTTGGAGCCTTCATGGAAGAGGAATATCGCTGCGTTTGTTTTGGCGTAAAAGGGAAACCATGCAAAGGAATTACAGACATTGGCTACGAGCGGGCATTGATTGAATTCGATGGGGAAAGTTGAAAAGTTGTGCCGGACCGGGATTCGAACCCAGGTCTCCTGCTTACTAGGGAGATGAGTTCACCACTGAGCCATGTGGCCTTGGCACATGTCCGAAAGAACAGACACCATGCAAAATCCCGCAGCTGTGAAGCATTAAAAGTAAACTGAAGGGCATCGGTGCTGTCAGCTGCAGCAGGACATTACGCGGAATCAGCGGCTGCGAGTGAAAAACGTTACGTTCACCTGTGAACAGAGCGACGTGGAAACAGGAATGTATAGACGCAGCAATTCAGAAACCACGTGTAGTAAACAAAGCGTTTGGGATATCGAAAATGGCTCTGAGCACTATGGGATTTAACTTCTCAGGTCATCAGTCCCCTAGAACTTAGAACTACTTAAACCTAACTAACCTAAGGACATCACACACATCCATGCCCGAGGCAGGATTCGAACCTGCGACCGTAGCGGTCACGCGGTTCCAAACTGAAGCGTTTAGAACCGCACGGCCACACCGGCCGGCGTTTGGGATATCGCCTGGACCCATAGCGTGTACCCTTTGTAAGAGAGTACGGATGTGATGGTTGCTCACGCAGGAAGTCTCAGACGATATTGTGACTAACACCCATTTCACGCGCACGTGTTCGAGTGGTCGTTGACGGGTTGACGGGTTCCCCTCCCCTGACAAATTCGGGCGAGCAGCGTTGCCGTGGAGCACCACAGCCTTGCCTCCTCACTGTGGAGGCACCTGTTTCTCGGAGCCGCTCCGTAACTTGTGCAAAAAGTTTGAGCGATGGGGTGCTGCGATGCGGAAAACGTTCGTGATACAACCAGCAAGCTGCTTTTCCACTATTTCGAGCTTTGACGTACACAAGGAGCCTGTCTGTGTATTCCGAAAATGTGTACCGAATGGTACGTGGGTTCCCTTGTTCGTACCACACACACCCACCATATCTTGGATAGCATAGAAGAGGAAGCGCGATGGAATCATGGTTGGTAGTCACAATTTGTAATTAAGACAGTTTATTGACATTACGCCTTTTAAGGAATTTGGCAATTACAAATCGTGGACGAGCCATTAGATAAAGCTCTGCAAATACAGTTAGAAACCCAACGTACTCAGTGATCAAATAAACAGTCCCTTAAGAGAAAGTTATAAAAAACTTAATGTGCCAGGCATTTATAGAAACCTTAAGCATACCATTTATCAATTACTTCACATAGCCACTTCATCAAACTCCTTAAAACCAGTTATTACATTAAGATGGCCACACTTAAAATATTCTTCACTAAAATACCCTTATAAGCTTACTATTTCTGTGCATCAAAGAAGCACTTGTTAAAAGGTCAATTACAAACTTAACGTTGCCGGGCATTAATACCCCTAGCTTTATTTTCTCTCATTAAGAAAACACAATTACTGACAAACTTCAGAAATTGAAACTCTCTTATAGCATTTACCTCAAAATAGATATAATGGAAACAGTTACCAATAAAGGGAGACTTAAACACTAGTGCCAAGCTAAGTTCCAGTTAAATAACATGACAGAACCACTTACATACAAAAACTACAGCAGAAACACTGATCTTTAAAAATGAATGTTCACATGCTCAGGTGTGTTAATAAAAGACTACTAGAAAGAGCTGCGCAAGGAACTCACCAGATGCTATGCAATTTTAAGTTTAGCCAGTTGCTAGTCGGTAATATTTAAGCAAACAGGTTCGTATAAGAGCAGGATACATATAGTATATATTTATATATCTACCAGCTTAACCCGCGTTGGCGGAAGGAAGGTAAATACTAAACTTTGGAAGGCGGTATGTGAACAACTCCCGGTAGTGGCCAGGTTCTTAAACACTGCCAGGCCTAGACCTCGGATGACATTTCACTCCCCGCCAAGGCGCTGGCACAATCAAAGGCTTTTGCGCAATTCACAAAGACATTCAAATAACTCTGAAGCATTGAAACACTCTGCAGAACCTTTGTCTCGATATATGGGTAAGCGTGTAAACGAACACGTTACTCTACTGACAAATTCGCAACTTTGACCTTAAGCATTTTACACATGGACAACTGTATTAATAGAGTGCAGGCTTTGAAAACGCTAACATAAAATCATTTGATTGCAAGAAACACAGAGCACTAGTGAAACTACTGAGAAAGTTTTCAAATAACGGCCACCATTTAACTAGGCCAACTTAAAGTTCGACTATGAAAGTCTCACCATAATAATAAAATTTAAATGCCTCTGAGTGCGTCGGTCAACAAAACGCAATTACGACCGCTTATACATATCAAGTACACAATACGAAGGAGGGGGATCCATAGCTTCATCGCTTCACTTCAAATTTTGTTCCCAGCGAAGTCGCAGAACTTGTTATCTCCAAGCTGCCCGTGTCGCCAAAACGCCCGACCAACTTCACACCACGACATATAACGGCCATCACGCTCGTTCGGCAGCCGTTGAAACTCGTCTCACAGCGAATGTCACGAGGACTCGAGGGTTCGCCCTCCAACCCAGCAGATAGATACGCGAAAAGCAAAGATAGATTAGCTCAACCACAATCGATCTCAATGACACATGAACAAAATAACACTGGCTCCAGCTCACCACGGCTCACCGAACCATCTTTACTGCATCGGAGATGCACGGGCATTGGATAGGTGTCGCAACAAGGGAGACGTTAAGTGGCGTCTGACGTCGCACACTTCATCCTGTCTGCCCTAATGCATACCAGGACAAGCAACTCTGACACTTTTCTCTTACCCTAATCAGAAGTGGATGACTCAAGCATCTGAACTGAAGCCGTCGGAGAATGGAAAAAGTAAGTTCCGAACATGGGTTGCTATTCAGAACCAAGCAGTAAAGGAAACAAAAGGAAAATTCGGAGTAGGTATTAAAATCCATGGAGAAGAAAAAAAAACGTTGAGGTTCGCCGATGACATTGTAATTCTGTCAGAGACAGCAAAGCACTTGGAAGAGTAGTTGAACGGAATGGATGGTGTCTTGAAGGGAGGATATAAGATGAACATCAACAAAAGCAAAACGAGGATAATGGAATGTAATCGAATTAAGTCGGGTGATGTTGAGGGTATTAGATTAGGAAATGAGACACTTAAAGTAGTAAAGGAGTTTTACTATCTGGGGAGCAAAATAACTGATGATGGTCGAAATAGAGAGGCTATAAAATGTAGACTGGCAATGGCAAGGAAAGCGTTTCTGAAGAATAGAAATTTGTTAACATCGAGTATAGATTTAAGTGTCAGGAAGTCATTTCTGAAAGTATTTGTATGGAGTGTAGCCATGTATGGAAGTGAAACATGGACGATAAATAGTTTGGACAAGAAGAGAATAGAAGCTTTCGAAATGTGGTGCTACAGAAGAATGCTGAAGATTAGATGGATAGATCACATAACTAATGAGGAAGTATTGAATAGGATTGGGGAGGAGAGAAGTTTGTGGAACAACTTGACCAGAAGAAGGGATCGGTTGGTAGGACATGTTCTGAGGCATCAAGGGATCACCAATTTAGTATTGGAGGGCAGCGTGGAGGGTAAAAATCGTAGAGGGAGACCAAGAGATGAATACACTAAGCAGATTCAGAAGGGTGTAGGTTGCAGTAGGTACTGGGAGATGAAGAAGCTTGCACAGGATAGAGTAGCATGGAGAGCTGCATCAAACCAGTCTAAGGACTGAAGACCACAACAACAACAACATATGCTCACTCCCCTCCACAAGTCCTAGGAGATTGTCACGGTATTTCCGGACGCCCTGTATATACAGAAGAGCGTGCAAAAATTTAACAGGATACAGACAATTTGGGGGAGGGACCCTCCGGTCGGAGAATCCAGCTTAAGGAGATAACAGAAATAAAATCACATTACTTCAATGCTTCAAATGGCTCTAAGCACTATGGGACCTAACATCTAAGGTCATCAGTCTCCTAGACTTAGAACTACTTAAACCTAACTAACCTAAGGACATCATACACATCCATGCCCGAGGCAGGATTCGAGCCTGCGATCGTAGCAGCAGGGCGGTTCCAGACTGAAGCGCCTAGAACCGCTCGGCCACAGCGGCCGGCACAATCACATTACTGTGTACTTTTTTATTTACATTAGTTACAGTTAGCTGCAAATTCCGTCACTGGCACAATGAACGTACCATTTGTACTGTAACTTACCATGTGCTGAAACATGGCCTTCAACCTAAACGTAAGCATGATATCGGCGAACAAGATCCTGACGCACGCTGACAAATATCCACGATGTGTTTCGAATCACATCACAGGCAGCTACAATTCTGGCAATTAATTCCATCTTCGTATCCACTGAGGTCTCATACACAAATAACTTAAGATATCCCCATAGGAAATAACCAAGGGGATTCGGGTCATGTAACATCGCAGGCCTTGGAATAGGGCCTCCTCTTCCAATCCAGTGATCAGGAAATACAGCATTGAGATGGTTGCGGACATCCACACTGAGATGAGGTGGTGCACCATCATGCAGTATCCACATCCCCTCACGAAAAGCCAAGGGTACATTCTGCAACACCGAGCGAGGTGGCGCAGTGGTTAGACACTGGACTCGCATTCGGGAGGACGACGGTTCAATCCTGCGTCCGGCCATCCTGATTTCCCTAAATCGCTCCAGGCAAATGCCGGGATGGTTCCTTTCAAAGGGCACGGCCGACTTCCTTCCCCGTCCTTCCCTAATCTGATGAGACCGATGACCTCGCTGTCTGGTCTCCTTCCCCAAAAACAACCAACCAACCATTCTGCAACAGCTCAGGTAGAACTCTTTGCACGAACCTCAAGCCTTTGGCCATTGAGATGGCTAGGTAGAAGATATGACCCAATGAGATTATCGCATATGATGCTGGTGCAGAACGTACATTTAAATAAACAGCGCAGTATGTGTAAACTTGTATGCATGTTAGTTGTAAATAAGCTTAAAAACATTAATGCCAGACAATGTGGTAGAAAATCTTACTTCCGCATCTCCATAAGCTGGCTTCTCCGACTCCAAGTTCACTATCTCGAATTGTTCAGCGGAGCATTCTCTGTGTCCTGTTGCATTTTTGCACATTCTTACGGAAGTATCCTGTATAATATGGAAAAGTTATTGGCAAAAATCTCGAAACTTTCTAGACTGACTTACTATTAATTTTTCCACAATAGATCTGCTGTAAGAAACATTCAGACGGTTACAGGCTGTATATGAGGGTTGTCCAGAAAGTAAGTTCCGATCGGTCGTAAAATGGACACCACAGTGAAAACCAGATGTGTTGGGTAGTGTCTCTAGTATGACTGTCGATCGTGTCAAGAGGCTCTTTTCAGTTGTGAGCTCACAGTGAGCGAGTAAAGGTGCCTAGAACAACAATGTCTCCCGCCAAGTAGGAGGGCCCGCTGAGAGGCTTCGCCTTAATGAATGCAGCCCACCTGACACAACTGCCACGCACTTCCTTCTTCATGGCAATTGTCAGCCGCACTCTGCAGGGGCAGTGAAGACGCTCCTGCAGCCTTTTCGATGGGAAGCGTTCGATCACCCACAACACAGCCCTAATTGGCTCGTCCTGAGTATCGTCTCTGATCATATGAATCGCTGGATACGAACACAACATCTGGGCGCAGGCTACGCGCTATAGACCAGCGTAGAGAATTATCGGAAAGCACAGGCGGTTGCCTTCTATGTCGATGGTGTTAGAAATTTGGTATAAAGCTCCGACAAATGTCTACATCAGAGCGGCGACAATGTAGAGGAGTACCTGGAAAGTGTAGCTAACTCTTGCAAATAAAATGTTTCCGATTTTCACTGTGGTTTCCATTTAGCGACTAATCGGAACTTACATTCTGGACAGCTCTCGTATTTCCACCAGAATATGTCACAAAGGGAATGTTGAGGATTATCATCCGTTGAAAGTTTGTGACAGAATATTGCCCACAAGACATCTCCTCACTTTTTTAGATATGCGTTCACTGTTACGACCTATTTCGAGCAGAAACAGATTGATATATGCAAAACTAAAAACTGAAATCAGTTTGTAGCATGCAATGTTAAAGAAACCACGTCGTAAATAGAGGAACAAACAAAGGTAATCTTTCTCACAGCCTTCTAGACTCATCTGCAGTTCGTATCGATTGTGTGAACGAAAAATTAACGCACAAAAAAATCCTAACGTAGGGAAGGTGAATCACAGCATAGAAAGAGGCGGCGTGGCAGGCGCAAACGCCCAAACAAACTTTTTTTAAACCTATTTGTAGCCGAAATTCAATTATGAAACTTTACGACGTTATTAACAAAGAATTGATCTAAATTGCGCAATAAAAAAACACGAATTTTTTCGCAATTTTTGCCTTGCATCTGCCCATAAAGAATCGGGGCTCGCTGTGGCGGCTACTTAACTGGTAAACTGTTTCGAGTCCACTGTGCGCTAGCGAGGCAGTTCTATAAATCAGAGCAGAAGCGATGCACTAACTCCTTTCCCCCCACCCGTCTGCGGTGCATTTTACTGGTACGAATGGGCCTTCTAGTTGTTCCGGAAAGGATTTTGATTGCTCTGTGGTGTAATGAGCTGCTTGGGGATCATCTCCACCCAGTTTTGGCCTTCCGACACATGTTACCTGGGAACGGTTCCAGGAACATGCAGGAGAAGTCCAAAGCATGAGTTACCCACCTGGGTTCCCAGATTTGAACCCCATCGAGCATATCTGGGATGTCACGGAACGCAGGCTCCTTGCCGTGCATCCTGCACCCACGAGCAGATCAGAACTGGCTGCCGCTTTGCAAACTATTTGGTGTCAGCTGCTTCCAGGGGAGTACCAGGGACTTGTGGATTCACTTCCACGGCGTCTCACTGAAGTCTACAGAGCCAGTGGAGGCTCCATGTGATGTGCCTATCCCATGAAATTTGCTAAGTCAGTGTCCTGCTGACCATTATTCAACACCATGGAGATGGCATGGAGCACACAAACATTGTCATGAAGGGAAAGTGTAGTGGATGTTTGGACATTGAAATGGTTAGCACTTCAGCAGAATCGCACAAATTATGTAGGTGTAATACCATATATACTCTGTACACAGTAAGTAAGCGGTAACTGTTTACAATGTGCCACAGTGATGTAGGACAGATACAGATGGACAACTTGGTGCCAGACAGTTGTGCTCTGTCAAGCCGCAAAACAGTCTCAAACTGGCGAACATATTAGCCCAGTCGACGAAGGCCAAAAATAGGTGAACAGAAGAAAATGTCGTGTAGTAGCGATTTTCCGTGCAGTGCTATGAAGGGCCATGATGAACAACATACTAAAAATCACCTTCAGTACGGTGTGACCATGGATGTAGGGAGAATTTCAAAGATCACTTTTAATTTTTTTCTCGAGTAGCTCCAAAACCGCGGCTTCTAGCGAAAATGCTTAACAGTACAAAATTAAATTTCGTACAAAAAAGGTCCCATTCAGTTTCTTCTAGGACTGATAATTTCCTCGTTGCAGAGACTGGAAGAACGCAGATTGTTATTAAAATGTGTTTTAATGGCATAAAATTGTTGTTCGATGTAAAATGAAAGGGTTAAGCGGTAATATTAAATTATGTACCGCGACTAAGTTCAGTATAGTGTTAGTAATGGTTAAATTGTATTCCAGAAGCGTAACGGGATGGTGGCGGCTGGAGTGAATGGTAGAAGCGCAAAAGAAGATAGGTTGAAGGATTGTGGCCACGCGTTCCCCTCCTTCATAAGTCTGTAAAATGAAGACCGAAGAGGCCAGTCCCCACTCTCTCTACGATGTTACGCCACAATAAGTAATTACAGGGGGTTTCACGAAGTTATACCTCGAGTAATGAAACACTGACAATGCAGTGTGGAGACATGCCAAGGGGTGCTTCTACTCCACAGAGTGCGTTAACACTACACGCAATACAGATATGAATTTAGTCATACCTGCAGCGATCTTCGCAACAATTGACGACGCAGATACAGTTTCTGGACAACGCATCCATATAAGGTAGCTCTAATTTATACTGTGTTTTCCCATGGAAACATTTTTTCAGCAATTCAGGATTGGCTAGGTACCTGAAAGTTGGTTTTATAACGTCTAATACCGCAAGTGGCAATTCATGTTTGTGGGTGTATGCTTCTCCACTGTGTTTGCCTGAAGATAAGAGGGTTGTCCAGAAAGTAAGTTCCGATCGGTCGTGAAATGGACACGCAGCGAAAACCCGATGAAGCTTTGCACAGATGTGTTGGGTAGTGTCTCTAGTATGACCGTCGATCGCATCAAGACGCCCTTTTCAGTTGTGAGCGCACTGTGAGCGAGTAAAGGTCCCTACAACAACGATGTCTCCCGCCAAGTAGGAGGGCCTGCTGAGAGGCTTCGCCTTAAAGAATGCAGCCCACCTAACACAACTGCCACGCACTTCCTTCTTCATGGCAATTGTCAGCCGCACTCTGCAGGGGCAGTGAAGACGCTCCTGCGGCCTTTTCGATGGGAAGTCTTCGATCACCCACAACACAGCCCTAATTGGCTCGTCCTGAGTAGCGTCTCTGTTCACATGAATCGCTGGATACGAACACAACACCTGGGCGCAGGCTACGCGCTATAGACCAGCGTAGAGAATTATCGGAAAGCACAGGCGGTTGCCTTCTATGTCGATGGTGTTAGAAATTTGGTTTAAAGCTCCGACAAATGTCTAAGTCAGAGCGGCGAATATGTAGAGAAGTATCTGGAAAGTGTAGCTAACTTTTGCAAATAAAATGTTTCTGATTTTCACTGTGGTTTCCATTTAGCGACCGATCGGAACTTACTTTCTGGACAACCCTCGTATTTTTAAACGACGTACACAAATTCTGTCAAAAGCGACTACTAGAAAGAAAATGATGTGCTGCATAAACGTGCTGTTGGCTGCGTAGGACGCCAAAACCACAACTCTCTCGGATAGATTTATCTTGCGCTCCGTTGTTGTCTAGGGTTGCAGGTCCTACAAACAAAAACTTTTAGTAATTTTTGTTTATTATTATGGTTCAGTACAAAAACAATAGCACAAGTGTGATACACTAAGATATCTCGTTGCATCAGTCTTGTCACCTTCACACCAGGCAAAATCTACACACCGCCATCTTGAAGATTGCACGTCTGCAACTGTCCAAGTGTCGACATTTAGCCACGACAGCTGCTACTTCAGCTGGGGCCAACTCTTCTACAAGGTGGCGCATTTAAAAGTACCTCACCACCCCTTTGACAGCAAATGCAATATTTCGACTTCTGAAGTAAACACCTACAACAATTGACAGTTTTATGCAATAATTGATTGTTAGCATTCTTCTGTCAGCATTTCAGTTTATTTCATCACTGAAGTTACGACGTGTCTGCAATATGACTTTCTCGGTAGAAGAAAGAAAAAAATGGCTCTGACCACTATGGGACTTAACATCTGAGGTCATCAGTCCTGTTGACTTAGAACTACTTAAACCTAACTAACCTAAGGACATCACACACATCCATGCCCGAGGCAGGATTCGAACCTGCGACCGTAGCAGGCGCGCGGTTCCGGACTGAAGCGCCTAGAACTGCTCGACCACCAGCGGCCGGCGGTAGAAGAAAGAATTGAAAGTGTGGAAGCATGTGTGAAAACAGGTTCGATTAGGGAAACTCGCGAAATTTTCGGGTCAAGTATCCGGATAGAGAACTACCAGAAAAGACAGCAATACAGAGCCTGTATAAAAATTGGCGGACCTATGTATCTGTGGAAAATGTAAGACGACGAAGAATTCCTTCAGTTCGCACACCAGAAGCTATTGCAGACATTCGCCGAAGAATTATTCAGAGCCCCGAGAAGAGTACATGTGAAATGGTCCAACATGTGCGTGTAAGTATGAGTAGAGTTGCGAATTTGAAAAGTCTTATTGATGCTGTATCGTTTGACGGTTCTGTTGCAATCACGGGAAGATGACAGTCAGAAACGTGAAGATTACTGCACGTGGCTTTTGAATAAGATGAACAATGGTTTATTAGACTCTTTTCATTACATCATGGTCGATGAAGCATGGTTTCATCTTTCCAGTCATGTGAATTGAGAGAACACGAGGTACCGGGCAACGGAGAACCCTAACATTGTGTGTCAGCAACCACTCCGTGATGGAAAAAACCGGCGTTTGGTGCATCGTAACAGGAACGGACATCATTGGACCTACATTTTTTGACACTTCCCTCAACATGGCTGCATATACGGAAAATATTTGAACATTTCGTGCTCAACTCACAGAATATGAAACACAATACTACTTCTTACAGCAAGATGATGCAACAGGCCACAAGTCTAAGTTATGGCTCAAATGGCTCCAAGCACTATGGGACTTAACATATGAGGGCACCAGTCCCCTAGACTTATAACTACTTAAAGCTAACTAACCTAAAGACATCACACACATCCATGCCCGAGGCAGAATTCTAACCTCCGACCGTAGCAGGCGCGCGGTTTCGGACTAAAGCGCTTAGAACCGCTCGGCTGTGACTGAGCGGTTCTAGGCGCTTCAGTTCGGAACCGCGCGACCGCTGCGGTTGCAGATTCGAATCCTGCCTCGGGCATGGATGTGTGTGATGTCCTTAGGTTAGTTAGGTTTAAGTAGTTCTAAGTTCCAGGGGACTGATGACTTCAGAAGTTAAGTCCCATAGCGCTCAGAGCCATTTGATCCACAGCGGCCGGCAGTTTAACTTTCATAAAATTGTTACTTATTCTGATGTCCAATTATATCGCTGATTAAGAGCATCTACATGACAGTCGGAGCCCTAAATGACTCTCGGAGTCCCTCTCCTGCTGCTGGTTCTGTGTTTCTGCTCGCATCAAAATCGTGTTCATACCATATTGATTAAACCCTTCTGCAACATCGTCATTTTTTCTGTTTTCCGTCTGCACCTTAGTTGCTTTAAATTCGTGGAGATATGTACCGTCTATGCAACTAACTGAAGGCAGTTTGTTTATTTCCATACGCGTTTTGCTTCTTTTATTTGGGAAACATCACCAGTGGCCTGTAAGTCATTTTTCCTTTTATACATACATGTGGTAGATATAATTGCTGCTATATTACATTTTGTCCTGTTTTTCTCTCGTTTTGTTTTTAGGTTAGAATCAACTTTTGTAGCACAAATTTCGTAATGCGGACTTATTGTTCTGTGTTACTTACGATTTCCAGCGCTGTTAACTCATACATGTGATCCTTGAGACGTATTGGTTGGTTTCCATACCCCAGCTGGCCGATTTCTGATTACTGAAACAGGTTGAAAAGATTAAAAACATACCAAAAAATCACTTAAAATGCCAAAAAATCCAGATATGATTTTATTGTATTTAGTTTTATTGGTATTACGTATTAAACAATTCCGTTTCGTCAAGGCGTTAGGAAATTAAAGTTTGATTTTGTTCAGGCAAAGTACACTGGTGTGCTATAAGAACGAAACTAAACTTCACATCACTTTTCTCTGCCAAGGAACATGATGCGAGGAAAGTCGGACTGTACATAGAAGAAACTGCTAGAGTGTAGTACTGAAGGTAACTGAAAGAAATAACCAATGAGACGAAAACAAATGATACTTTTATTCAAAGACAAAAATTAAACTGCAATGTCCTCTCATGCTGACTGGAAGGTTGGTTACAGTGATGCTTGGAGAACTCAAATGGGAATCCCTGGAGCGAAGGCAACGTTGCTTTCACGGAACACTTCTGGCGAAATTTGGCTCTGAGCATTGTGGGATTTAACATCCGAGGTCATCAGTCCCTTAGACTCAGAACTACTTAAACCTAACTAACCTAAGGACATCACACACAACCACCTGAGGCAGGATTCGAATCTGCGACCGTAGCCGCAGCGCGGTTCCGGACGGAAGCGCCTAGAACCGCTCTGTCACAAAGGCCGGCTGGCGAAATTTAGAGAACCGGAATATGAAGCTGACTACAGAACGATTTTACTGCCGCCAACTTACATATCACATAAAGACCACGAAGATCAACCTCGCACGGAGGCATACAAACAGTCGTTCTTCCCGCGTTCTATTTGCGAATGTAACAGGAAAGAAAATCTCTAGTAGTGGTACAAGGCACCCTTCACCATGCACCATACGGTGCGTTGCGAAGTACGTATTCCCCTTGTCAGGGAAGTTCCAGGACAGTTTCTTTTTATTTTTATTTTATTTTTTTATTTTATCTAAATAGAAAATTACAGTTACCAAGTAATGATCATAGCTCCTATTGAGGTAGTGCCCTTGGCAGTCTGTACACAGGTGCCAACCTTTCTGGAGGTCTTGAAGCAAGCAGGGAAATTTTCAGCTGCAAAGCGTGTAAACTCAGTGACACAGCCCATTCGATGTCTGTGATATCGTGCTGAAGCTCTCCTTTTAGTCGCCTTTTCACTGGCGGAAACAAGAAAAAATCTCAAGGTGGTAGGTCGGGCGAATATGGCGGATAATGATAACAGAATGTCTGGCCACATACTCGCTAACATAAGAGCGGTATGGGGTCTTGCATTGTCGTGCAGTGAGAACCAGTCCTGATAATGCCACAAATAAGGGCGGTGACGTTAAACTGCTAGTCACAGTCGCAATCGTTTCAAGACTTCGATGTAAAGAATTTGGTTAACTGTTTGACTTGGAGAAACACACTCATAGTGAACTAATCCTTTACTATCAAACAAAGCGATGAGTATTGTCTATGTTGTCGAGCATTACCGTTTGACTTTTTTTAAGGCTGGTGATTCGGGATTCCGCCACTCTGCGCGTTTCGTGTAACGATCATACTGGTAGCACAAACTTTCATCCTCAGCAATAACCTACGATAGAAATGTGGAATCTCGTCTGGCTGTTTCCAGTAATACAGCAGAAATTCCTCTCCTCTTTCTGTTCGTCTGTTAGTGCGCGAAGGACAAGTTATGTACTAAGTCTCCCTTTCCCTTACTGACTCACATCACGATTCCAATTAAGTTCTCGTATTACACACACAGCTACATGACGATCTTCCTGTTCTAACTGCCTTACACACTCCACGTTTGCACCGGTAGGTGCTTTAGGCGGGCGACCACTTCTGGGATCGGTTTCCACGGAATCTTGGCTTTCACGAAATTCTTCGTGCTACTCGAAGACACGCTCGCCTGCATACGCTTGCTTGATCATTGTCCACATTTCACTAAGACTTCTTTTCGAGACTAATTTCTCGAGCTTAAGGCAGAACTTAGTGATCAGTCTTTGCTCACAATCACCATCCATTGTGGCACCGTAACTAATGCGTCAAGAACTCAAAAAGTATGCTGCTAAGAACCACCATGTGAGTTTGTGTGGAAGTATGGTCGAGGTCATTTCAAGGACGCACACATACTAGGTAACATAGAAATAACATTTGTTTCTTTTTAGCTTTGCAAACTCAGAAATTAATAAAAAATATCTCTTGGAACTTTTCGGACAAAGGGAGTATGTAGATGTAAATTACTGACAAGGGAACCTCCCCATCGCACCCCCCTCAGATTTATTTATAAGTTGCCACAGTGGATAGACCTTGAAAAACTGAACACAGATCAATCGAGAAAAAAGGAAGAAGTTATGTGGAACTATTAAAAAAATAAGCAAAATGTACAAACTGAGTAGTCCATGCGCAAGATAGGCAACATCAAGGATAGTCAGAACTTGGGAGCGCCGTGGTCCCGTGGTTAGCGTGAGCAGCTGCGGGGCGAGAGGTCCTTGGTTCAAGTCTTCCTTCGAGCAAAAGTTTAATTTTTTATTTTCAGACAATTATCAAAGTTCAGGCACTCACACATAATCAAGTTCGCTTTCCAAAATTCCAGGACATGTTCAGATTTGCTTTGACACATGCAGGATTTGACGGTCTACACACGGAAAAATTTGAAAACGTTAAAAACATATGTTTGACAGAGCACAGGGAAAAGTGTGCGACTGTGAGACTTTTGGATTCATGTGTTGCAGTTTATGTGACAAACTCTTATGTTTTTATCATTTTTTTGGGATTAATTATCACATCCACAAGAAAACCTAAATCGGGCAACGTAGAAGAATCTTTTTACCCATTCGCCAAGTGTACAAGTTAGATCGGTCGACAGCATATTCCTGTCATGTGACGCACATGCCGTCACCAGTGTCGTATAGAATATATCAGACGCGTTTTCCTGTGGAGGAATCGGTGACCTATGACCTTGCTGTCAAATGTTTTCGGTTCCCATTGGAGAGGCACGTCCTTTCGTCTACTAATCGCACGGTTTTGCGGTGCGGTCGCAAAACACAGACACTAAACTTATTACAGTGAACAGAGACGTCTATGAACGAATGGACAGATCATAACTTTGCGAAAATACAGAAAAATTTTTCGCTCGAGGGGAGATTTGAACCAAGGACCTCTTGTTCCGCAGCTGCTCACGCTAACCGCGGGACCACGGCGCTCCTGAGCTCACACTGTCCTTGATGTTGGATATCTTCGCATGGACTACTCAGTTTGTATATTTTGCATATTTTTTTATAATTCCAGACAACTTCTTCCTGTTTTCTCGATTGATCTGTGTTCAGTTTTTCAAGGCCTATCCACTGTGCCGACTTATAACTATCTCTGAGGGGGGTGCGATGGGGAGGTTCCCTTGTGAGGAAGATGTTACGTCCTCAGAGGTACACTTGCCCATTCAGATGTCTGCGAAGTAGATACCCTTGTATCCGCTAAATATATACGTGAGACAATAAAATGGTCGCAAGTATCCCAGAAATTACATACGGAAAGGAATTTGTTAGTTTGCAGCATTACAGTTACATTGCCCCATCAATTAATGTCATAAAACGTTTCCGACCTCACAATCTAATTGTCAGGCACCTAGTATTCCATTTAAAAGTCTGCATACGGTCGCCTGATACTGTCAACAGCGCTGCAAGATCTAGCGGAAAACATTTAAAATGCGCCGAAATATCAGAAAGCGAAGTCAGATTGGACTCCGCCGTGCCGCACGCAAGCTAGTGTCGGTGTTGCATTAAGTGCACCTGCAAAACGTCTCGACCACACGTTTTTATTTTCGGGCGCTTGAAATGAACTGGTCCCTTCTGCACGTAACAGAAAGTGGAGTCTCGCCTGAAACCGTCGAATAGCGCACCAAGACCATGAGCGAATTCTAAGCTGACCCGAAGCATCCAGACACAAGGCTCAGATTGTAGGCCCATGTCGCCGGTGCTGTTATGTATTGGGATTGTGGAACCCTTTCTACAATCATTTATGGTATTTTTTGAGATGGTAAATCTCCTCTGTAGACAAGAACGTGGATTTCGCAAACAAAGACCTTGTGAAACTCGATTCGCCCGTGTACAGCTACTTCTGGGATTTTTTTTGTTTGTTTACGTACTACTAGGGTTCGTAGAAGTCACAGTAGGGAGTGTGTGTGTGTGTGTGTGTGTGTGTGTGTGTGTGTGTGTGTGCGCGCGCGCAGTAGCAATCTGAGACGCTGACGACACAACCCGCGCTAGAGCTCCTACATAATAGGCAGAATCGTCCGCCATGTTTTTCCCAACTCTGAGGATTCGGCAACGTTTACCTTGTGGATGTTTAACCCATTCAAGGAACTTTTTACAATATTTCTTATAAAATATTTGATACTGCATGTATGAAGTGAACAAAATAGTAATTACTGTGTATAGAAATATTTAGAATGCTCTTTTCATATAACAGAAAAATATAAGTGTTAAATTTACACTGCTATAGAAATGTAGGAACTTCCATGCTAGTTTTCAAAATATTAAAATTAATGAGTTAAGAACTCCAAACTAATGACTTCAAATATCAGTGTTATACAATAACAACCAGTGCCTATTTATTAACTTCTGCCCATATATAGGCACTTGTAAAAGTAGTGTTTATTTTTAATCATAAATGGGCACTTTAACAAATGCAGCATTTTTAATGTACAGCGGGTTGAAAAGTATAGTTTCATGTTGTAGTGAAACAAATTTTTACTAATAGTTTCATCTATAATTTAACCAGCATTCATTTTTGCACTTTATGACAGGTGTTTTTTGTTTAGTTGTGATGTAAACTTTATTCCTTGAAAGTTATGTTACTAGTGAAGGTTCCCTCACAACGACCAATGTGCTGTAAAAATATCACAGTTTCCTGTCAGGAAATAAGCTTGTGTATCGTTGGTCATCAATCACACACTTTCACTGAGAACCTAACTTGGAATCATGTTTCCCTAGTGTCAAGTGGGTTCTCCATCGCCCATGGATGGAAATTACAGGTGTCCATGATGCCATTGCATGTAAATATAGCCTCAGCTGTGAATAAAGTGAATTGCAAGACATTTGTACGTACAGCTACCCATTCACAAAACTGTTGTCGAACTTACACTGACCAGCTGAAAAATTATGAACGCCTGCGTAATTGCTTGTTTGTCCGTCTTTGGAACGAAATACATCAGTGAGTATGAGATTAGATTAGATTCTGTTTTCGTTCCATAGACCCAAAAAATGAGATGATTCTCGTGCGCGTGGAACATGTCAGAAAATATAAAATAAAAACATAAAACATTTGAATGTAATACCTACTACCCTGATCATTTGTCAGGAGATTGTCAAAATAGGTGAATACAATGCGGTAAACTGGAACAGCTAATATTTACAGAATTAAAACGCTGTCAGAATGAAACACTGTTATGCACTATTAATAAATTTATCATACACAAAATACCTAATCTTGATTGTTGTGACCAAGTGCTGTCAAAACTGAAATATAACAGATATTTTTACTTAAGCCGGCTTAACAGTATCTGTTAAGATATTCATCTAAGTAGTAGAAGGAGTTACCTATCAAAAAGTCTTTCAAACTCTGTTTAAACCGTGCTTTATCTGAAACCAGGTTTTTAAGGGTTGCTGGAAATTTAATGAAAATGTGTGTTACTGAATTCTGGACCCCTTTTTGGACCAAGGTAAGTGATTTTACGTCTTTATGTAGATTGTTCTTATTCCTAGTATTGATACTGTGTGTTGAGCTATTGCCTGGAAATAGAGATGTATTACTTCCAACAAATTTCATTAAGGAATAAATATACTGAGAAGCAGTGGTTAGAATACAAAGTTCCTTGAACAGTTTTCTACATGATGTTCTTGAATTTACACCACAAATTATTCTTATCACACGCTTTTGCACTCTAAAAACTTTTGCTAGATTTGATGAATTGCCCCAGTATATGATCCCATACGACATAATAGAATGAAAGAAAGCAAAGTATGCAAGTTTTTTTTTATATTTATACCTCCTACATTGGACATCATTCTCACGGCAAATACAGACTTGGTTAGGCGCTTAAGGAATACTGTGGTATGAACTTCCCAACTGAATTTATTATCGAGTTGTAATCCCAGAAATTTAACGCTGTCAACCTCTTGGATCTTCATGTCTTCATCTGTTATACATATGCTGGAAGGAAATCTCTTACAGGTTCTACACTGCATATTCTGGGTCTTCTCAAAGTCTAATGACAGTGAATTTGCTTCAAACCACTTATTAATGTCTGTGAAAATCTGATTAGCCGTTATTTCTAAATCTGTACTTGACTAGCTACTTATTGCAATGATTGTATCATCTGGAAACAAAACAAACTTAGCATCTGGCAATGTAACAGTTGACAGGTCATTAATGTACACAAGAAAAAGCAATGGACCCAAGATGGAACCTCGAGGAACACCGAATGTAATTAAATCCCAGTCAGATGAAGACTGACTGCTCACTGCACAGGTATTTCGCAATGACACCCTTTGTTTCTTGTTAGATAGATAAGACTCCAATCATTTAGCAGCATTGCCAGTGACACCATAATATTCTAAATTACTTAAGAGAATGCTGTGGTTCACACAGTCAAAGGCTTTTGATAGGTCACAGAAAATGCCAGTAGCAGGGATCAAATAGTTTGTTGGTAAGTTATGGAAGTACGTAGCATTGGTGTCTACTTACTGAGTCACCTGGGTGTTGATGTTGCAATGGAATGGGTACAAGCACTCAGGATGTAATGTACACCACACTCGCATTTGTGGAATATTGAGCAAATTGCTAATGCGCCATGTTACTGGTGGTGGGACTGAGTTGTACTATAGCAATAATATCGTCCTTTTCCGTAACTGACTGGGTGACCTCACATTCCGATGTTAGATGTACACGGAATAGTGTTCTGGATTCATGTAAGGTTTCAAAAACCCTGAGAAATACCCTGGCACAAGGGGCTTGTCGATCAGGGAACGACTCTGGTATAGTGCCACGGCCGCATGGGCACTGCCATTACAGTATCCGTACAGAAACAACATGTCTGAACGTTCCGCAAGAGTGAATGTATGCTGTATGTTGCTATTCACTGATACAATGATCTTGCCCAATTAAACAACACTTAAGCATGACACGCACACAGCCTCAAGACTGCTCACTGATTCAACCCACGACTGCACACTTGGTACACTGGCGGCTGCTGCTTCAGTGCGACGTCACAGTGCTGCCATCTCTTAGAGAAGCCCCACACCTCTCGTAGGATGGATCAGTCACCTGTCTCACTATTATTCTGTCAACCGTAGTGCCTACATAGCATTTTGGTAAGTAATATTCACACTTGTCTTCATATCCATTCATGGTGTGGTCTTCAACCAGCTCCAGTTCCATAACGGCGAAAATCGGACATATGTTCATAGGACTCTTTCGGTTTGTTTTCACATGTAGAACCACCTCAGACATTACATGTCATTCCTCTTGAATCACGCTGTATGCATTTCTATACAGATACAATGTTGAGCTTGTACTGGGTTCACAGGTGTATGTACAGGTTTTAAATCTAGCCAGAAGCTAATGCAGACAAATTGTGAGTGCCTTCAATTGGCCCTTGGAACGGTCTGAGGGAACATTCAGATGTTATGTGGTGTTCTGATTTGCTGCTCTTCGCTGCAGTGCATTCATGGGAGGGCTTTCACACACGACTGTAGCAATGGTTCACATTTGCTCTGGGCCACTTATGGTCCAATTCTGTATGCACCAGTGTCGTCGGGGTACATGAAAACTTGACGATAGTTCCCGCAGAAATTTAGTTAACTGCTGATGCATCAAGGAAGACTGTTCCTACCATTGATTGTTCGAGACATCCAGGATGTTGAAAACTGTCCTGAAGGCTGATTGATGTGCGGCACAATGGTTCTCCAGATATTAGTCGCTGGGGTTCTATTAATGAAATTTCTGAGTGAATTTGTAATTCTGTATTGTTTTTTGTTCTTGTCCACACATTTAGCAATATCTTTGATGTTCTTGTCTTCAGTTTTTTGACGGCCAATTCGCTGAGCCGTCTGAGGGGTGTGTGGTGGAGAGTGTCCGTTGTGAGTATGGAAGAGATACAGCTGGTGATGTTGCATTGGCACCTATTACACTACTGGCCATTAAAATTGCTACATCAAGAAGAAATGCAGTTGACAAACGGGTATTCATTGGACTGACATGTGATTACATTTTCACGCAATTTGGGTGCGAGGATCCTCAGAAATCAGTACCCAGAACAACCACCCCTGGCTGTAATAACGGCCTTGATACGCCTGGGCATTGAATCAAACAGAGCTTGGATGGCGTGTACAGGTACAGCTGCCCATGCAGTTTCAGCACGATACCACAGTTCATCAAGAGTAGTGACTGGCGTATTGTGACGAGCCAGTTGCTCGGCTACCATTGACCAGAAGTTTTCAGTTGGTGAGAGATCTGGAGAATGTGCTGGCCAGGGCAACAGTCGAACATTTTCTGTATCCAGAAAGGCCTGTACAGGACCTGCAACATACGGTCGTGCATTATCCTGCTGAAATGTAAGGTTTCGCAGGGATCGAAAGAAGGGTAGAGCCACGGGTCGTAACACATCTGAAATGTAACGTTCACTGTTCAAAGTGCCGTCAATATGAACAAGAGGTGACCGAGACCAATGGCACCCCATACCATCGCGCCGGGTGATATGCCAGTATGGCGATGACGAATGCACGCTTCCAATATGCGTTCACCACGATGTCGCCAAACACGGATGCGACCATCATGATGCTGTAAACAGAACCTGGATTCATCCGAAAACATGACGTTTTGCCATTCGTGCACCCAGGTTCGTCGTCGAGTACACCATCGCAGGCGCTCCTGTCTGTGATGCAGCGTCAAGGGTGACCGCAGCCACGGTCTCCGAGCTGATAGTCCATGCTGCTGCAAACGTCGTCGAACTGTTCGTGCAGATAGTTGTTTTCTTGCAAACGTCCCCATACGTTGACTCAGGGATCGAGACGTGGCTGCACTATCCGTTACAGCCATGCGGATAAGATGCTTGTCATCTCGATTGCTAGTGATACGAGGCCGTTGGGGTCCAGCACGGTGTTCCGTATTGCCCTCCTGAACCCACCGATCCCATATTCTGCTAACAGTCATTGGATGTCGACCAACGCGAGCAGCAATGTCGCGATACGATAAACCGCAATCGCGATAGGCTACAATCCGACCTTTATCAAAGTCGGAAACGTGATGGTACGCATTTCTCCTCCTTACACGAGACATCACAACAACGTTTCGGCAGGCAACGCCTGTTAACTGCTGTTTATGTATGAGAAATCGGTTGGAAACTTTCCTCATGTCAGTACGTTGTAGGTGTCGCCACTGGCGCCAACCTTGTGTGAATGCTCTGAAAAGCTAATCATTTGCATAACACAGCATCTTCTTCCTGTCGGTTAAATTTCGCGTCTGTAGCACGTCATCTTCGTGATGTAACAATTTTAATGGCCAGTTGTGTACCTCCTTGAGTATATTGTTCCGAGTTTTTGTTTTAGCTGCGACATTTCGACGATTAGGGTCAGTCGCCACTTCTTGCACCTTCAGATATCTCGTGGAAATGACATTAAAACTGGTGTCCGCTTCTCTCCGTTTCATTCCACGCTCACGGACGCCGCACAGGAAAGTCCCAGCCGCTCTGTGCAGCCGAGGCGACGCGTGTGGCACGGGCGTGCGACGCCCGCGCACGTGCGTGTCTGTCACGCAATTGCGTGGTGCGTGTCGCGGGTGTGGCACGGCGGCCGAACAGCATGCGACGAGCACAGCACCCTGCAAAACGTCGCGTTGCCACCCTGAGAGTTTATGCTAGTGTTAGTACTTCTACGAGGGCAGTTCAATAAGTAATGCAACACATTTTTTTTCTCGGCCAATTTTGGTTGAAAAAACCGGAAATTTCTTGTGGAATATTTTCAAACATTCCCGCTTCGTCTCCTATAGTTTCACTGACTTCCGACAGGTGGCAGCGCTGTACGGAGCTGTTAAAATGGCGTCTGTAACGGATGTGCGTTGCAAACAACGGGCAGTGATCGAGTTTCTTTTGGCGGAAAACCAGGGCATCTCAGATATTCATAGGCGCTTGCAGAATGTCTACGGTGATCTGGCAGTGGACAAAAGCACGGTGAGTCGTTGGGCAAAGCGTGTGTCATCATCGCCGCAAGGTCAAGCAAGACTGTCTGATCTCCCGCGTGCGGGCCGGCCGTGCACAGCTGTGACTCCTGCAATGGCGGAGCGTGCGAACACACTCGTGCGAGATGATCGACGGATCACCATCAAACAACTCGGTGCTCAACTTGACATCTCTGTTGGTAGTGCTGTCACAATTGTTCACCAGTTGGGATATTCAAAGGTTTGTTCCCGCTGGGTCCCTCGTTGTCTAACCGAACACCATAAAGAGCAAAGGAGAACCATCTGTGCGGAATTGCTTGCTCGTCATGTGGCTGAGGGTGACAATTTCTTGTCAAAGATTGTTACAGGCGATGAAACATGGGTTCATCACTTCAAACCTGAAACAAAACGGCAATCAATGGAGTGGCGCCACACCCACTCCCCTACCAAGAAAAAGTTTAAAGTCATACCCTCAGCCGGTAAAGTCATGGTTACAGTCTTCTGGGACGCTGAAGGGGTTATTCTGTTCGATGTCCTTCCCCATGGTCAAACGATCAATTCTGAAGCGTATTGTGCTACTCTTCAGAAATTGAAGAAACGACTTCAGCGTGTTCGTAGGCACAAAAATCTGAACGAACTTCTCCTTCTTCATGACAACGCAAGACCTCACACAAGTCTTCGCACCCGAGAGGAGCTCACAAAACTTCAGTGGACTGTCCTTCCTCATGCACCCTACAGCCCCGATCTCGCACCGTCGGATTTCCATATGTTTGGCCCAATGAAGGACGCAATCCGTGGGAGGCACTACGCGGATGATGAAGAAGTTATTGATGCAGTACGACGTTGGCTCCGACATCGACCAGTGGAATGGTACCGTGCAGGCATACAGGCCCTCATTTCAAGGTGGCGTAAGGCCGTAGCATTGAATGGAGATTACGTTGAAAAATAGTGTTGTGCAGCTAAAAGATTGGGGAATAACCTGGTGTATTTCAATGCTGAATAATACAACCCCTGTTTCAGAATAAAAATGTGTTGCATTACTTATTGAACTGCCCTCGTATGCCTATTCGCACTTCAATGCGGCACAATATTTCACAACGGCGGAGCACTTGAGGGAGGGTGGCCTCGGTTACAGAAGTCTACCACTATCACTCAAAAGTATATGGTATGGAAACAGTATGAGCAATTTAAATGAAATAACTTAATTACCAAATCGTTACAATGTTTACTCTATTTTCTTACAGATATTATACAATTCTAATCTGTGCATCAATAATAAAATACAGAAACTTCCTGGCAGATTAAAACTGTGTGCCGGACCGAGACTCGAACTCGGTACTGCCAGAAGTAAAGCTGTGAGGACGGGGCGTGAGTCGTGCTTGGGTAGCTCCGTTGGCAGAGCACTTGCCCGCGAAATGTAAAGGTCCCGAATTCGAGTCTCGGTCCGGTACACGGTTTTAATCTGCCAGGAAGTTTCATATCAGCGCACTCTCCGCTGCAGAATGAAAATCTCATTCTGGAAACATCCCCCAGGCTGTGGCTAAGCCATGTCTCCGCAATATCCTTTCTTTCAGGAGTGCTAGTTCTGCAAATTCGCAGGATAGATCCGTAAAGTTTGAAAAGTAGGAGACGAGGCACTGACAGAAGTAAAGCTGTGAGCACGGGCCGTGGGTCGTGGTTGGGTAGCTTAGATGGTAGAGCACTTGTCTGCGACAGGCAAAGGTGCCGAGTTCGAGTCTCGGTCCGGCACGCAGTTTTAATCTGCCAGTAAATTTCATATCAGCGCACACTCCACTGCAGAGTGAAAATCTCATTCTGGAATAATAAGGTATAAATGAACAAATTTCATAAGCTCAAAAGTATTTTCTTAAAAGTGAACAGAAGAAAAGCAATAATGAACTCTTGACGCATAATTTTCTTGGTTTAATACTTTTCGACATCGAAAAATGTACTGTATGCGATATTATTGTTTCTCCTAACATCGTCGGCGTTCATTTGTTCCCGAGTGAGCTTGGCGCGGAATTTGAATTTTGTTTACTTTTATCTCTCTTTTTCAGCATGCGGGCGCGCGCGCGTTTTGTGTGTGTGTGTGTGTGTGTGTGTGTGTGTGTGTAAGGTCCTTTACCAGTTAGCGTTGGCTTTTCTGTAATGATCCTGTAATGTTTTAAACATTTAGGACACACAACATCGTGTACACCGCGTTTTACGAATTTAAAAGGCATTTGCAAAACCAAAAATACGCGAAGTACATTCAATATGTGTATGCAGTGCCCTCAGAAAGCAAATGAAGAAGGATCAGTCACAAAGAAACGTGAGTAGCAACAAACATATAGACAAAACACTGCCACACCAAAATAACGTTTTTAAAAGTCAAGGGATATGTTACCTCGTTGATTAAATTAACATTACATCGTTTGATTAGTAGATGACAAGCTAGCAGTGCAAGACACGATAAAGATGGTTCTGCAAAACCATACAATGTAAAATCAAGATAATAACAAGAGCCAACAAAAACTCTGTACCTAAAATATGTTTACGTTTTATTGTTGTTCAATAAACAAAGCCCACTGATGATGACATAGAAGTTGCGAAACATGTTTGGGCAACAAGAAAAAACAGTGTTTTGCGTAAAAGGTGGAACATACATCCAACAATTTTAACTGAAAACAAGGAAAAAATTCAAGAGCGGAAAATCCAAAAGCTGAATATACTCTCGGCTATGCGTTTTTAATCTCATCTATGCTTGTAAGACAACGGTCTTCTAAGAATTCTTTATTTTCTGGCATGGAAAATATTTACTCGCGCCCAAGAATGGTGTATATGGAGGCTGTTGCCTCATTACAGAAATATTTTTGGCAAAAAATTCACGAACAAAAAAAAAATGGTTCAAATGGCTCTGAGCACTATGGGACTTAACATCTGACGTCGTCAGTCCCCTAGAAGTTAGAACTAATTAAAACTAACTAACCTAAGGACATCACACACATCCATGCCGGAGGCAGCATTCGAACTTGCGACCGTAGCGGTCGCACGGTTCCAGACTGAAGCGCATCGACCCACTCGGCCACATCGGCCGGCCAATTCAAGAACACGCAACGAAGTATGATCAGGTGCATTATCGTGGTTTCGCCACAAATCCGGACATTATTATCGGATTTCTCCGTACTTCCTATTGATCATTCGACCCTGTGGCAAGAATTCGTAGTGCACTATGCAACTAAAATAGAAGAACGCAGTCACTGTATAACCTTGACATTTGACGCCTTTGTCGAGCTTTTTTCGGTCTTGGTGGTCCAAATGCGTCTATTGGGACGATTGAGCCATAGTTCTGACTCCACATCC
The DNA here is from genome assembly GCF_023864345.2 of Schistocerca serialis cubense. NCBI lineage: Eukaryota > Metazoa > Arthropoda > Insecta > Orthoptera > Acrididae > Schistocerca > Schistocerca serialis. The sequence continues at coordinate 194,690,509 of NC_064647.1, read as the reverse complement.
CTAAACCCGTGTTTCATCACCTGTAACGCTCAGTTTCAATGGTTCTTCATCGCTTCATCAGCCGACTCCTGAGCGACTTGTGTTTTTGTTCGAAATTTAGCAGTTTTCGAACAAATTTTGCTATCACCTGTTTTATACCCAAAACTTCCAAAAAAATTTGCATGGAATGAGCCAGCTGGTATGCCATCACCGCCAAAGACCTCTCTGATTGTCATTTTCATCGTAAGAGCCAGCTGGTATGCTATCATCACCAAACAAGTCTGCGATTGTGATTCGGCGATCGTTGGTAATCAGTCCTTCCATTTTCCACACCATTTCATCGCCTGATGGTGTGATGGAGCGCCCGCTGCCCAGGGCATTCGTCACCCTCTCTTCAATGCTTTCTTCGAAACGCTTATACTTCAATTAAATGATCGTTTTACTCATGGCAGACTCTCCAAAAGCGCTCTTTCACATTTCTACAACTTCGCTGCACTTTATTCCGCTCATATAATTGTGACACACATCTGGTCTTATGTAAAATCGTTAATCGGGTCTAAGGCTTCCTGTCAGTCCCTTGTTGACCAGTCTAGTGTGGTAGCTTAAGACAGCAAAATGAAAGCCGAAGTGCGAATTTTCACGACCAAGAAATCGTTTACGCAGGAGAATCAGACAAACATACCGTCATTTGACCATCGGACAGGCTCCCCTATGCGCGACATAGTAATAAAAACACGTGGCGTAGAGAAACAACTGAAGGATCTGAAAGTAAATAAATCATTACATCTACACTTATACTCCCCAAGCCACCCAACGGTGTGTGGCGGAGGACACTGTCACTACCTCCCTTTCCTGTTCCAGTCGCTTATGGTTCGCGGGAAGAACGACTGCCGGAAAGCCTCCGTGCGCGCTCGAATCTCTCTAATTTTACATTCGTGATCTCCTCGGGAAGTATAAGTAGGGGGAAGCAATATATTCGATACGTCATCCAGAAGCCGGCCGGAGTGGCCGAGTGGTTAAAGGCGCTACAGTCTGGAACCGCACGACCGCTACAGTCGCAGGTTCGAATCCTGCCTCGGGCATGGATGTGTGTGATGTCCTTAGGTTAGTTAGGTTTAAGTAGTTCTAAGTTCTAGGGGACTTATGACACAGCAGTTGAGTCCCATAGTGCTCAGAGCCATTTGAACCATTTGAACCTCATCCAGAAACGCACACTCTCGAAACCTGAACAGCAAGCTACACCGCACTGCAGAGCGCCTCTCTTACAGAGTCTGCCACTCGAGTTTGCTAAACATCCCCGTAACGCTATCACGCTTACCAAATAACCCTGTGGCGAAACGCGCCGCTCTTCTTTGGATCTTCTCTATCTCTTCCGTCAGCCCGACCTGGTACGGATCCCACACTGATGAGCAATACTCGAGTATAGGTCGAACGAGTGTTTTGTAAGCCACTTCCTTTGTTGATGGACTACATTTTCTAAGGACTCTCCCAATGAATCTCAACCTGGTACCCGCCTTACCAACAATTAATTTTATATGATCATTCCACTTCAAATCGTTCCGCACGCATACTCCCAGATATTTTACAGAAGTAACTGCTACCATTGTTTGTTCCGCTATCATATAATCATACAATAAAGGATCCTTCTTTCTATGTATTCGCAATACATTACATTTGTCTATGTTAAGGGTCAGTTGCCACTCCCTGCACCAAGTGCCTATCCGCTGCAGATCTTCCTTCATTTCGCTACAATTTTTTAATGCTGCAACTTCTCTGTATACTACAGCACCATCCGCGAAAAGCCGCATAGAACTTCCGACACTATCTACTAGGTCATTTATATACATATTGTGAAAAGCAATGGTCCCATAACACTCCCCTGTGGCACGCCAGACGTTACTTTAACGTCTGTAGACGTCTCTCCATTGATAACAACATGCTGTGTTCTGTTTGCTAAAAACTCTTCAATCCAGCCACACAGCTGGTCTTATATTTCGTAGTCTCTTACTTTGTTTATCAGGCGACAGTGCGGAACTGTATCGAACGCCTTCCGGAAGTCAAGAAAAATAGCATCTACCTGGGAGCCTGTATCTAATATTTTCTGGGTGTCATGAACAAATAAAGCGAGTTGGGTCTGACACGATCGCTATTTCCGGAATCCATGTTGATTCCAACAGAGTAGATTCTGGGTTTCCAGAAACGACATGATACGTGAGCAAAAAACATGTTCTAAAATTCTACAACAGATCGGCGTCAGCGATATAGGTCTATAGTTTTGCGCATCTGCTCGACGAACCCTCTTGAAGACTGGGACTACCTGCGCTCTTTTCCAATCATTTGGAACCTTACGTTCCTCTAGAGACTTGCGGTACACGGCTGTTAGAAGGGGGGCAAGTTCTTTCGCGTACTGTGTGTAGAATCGAATTGGTATCCCGTCAGGACCAGTGGACTTTCCTCTGTTGAGTGATTCCAGTTGCTTTTCTATTCCTTGGACACTTATTTCGATGTCAGCCATTTTTTCGTTTGTGCGAGGATTTAGAGAAGGAACCGCAGTGCGGTCTTCCTCTGTGAAACAGCTTTGGAAAAAGATGTTTAGCTTTACGCGTTTCATCCTCTGTTTCAATGACATCATCATCCCGGAATGTCTGGATATGCTGTTTCGAGGCACTTACTGATTTAACGTAAGACAAGAACTTCCTAGGATTTTCTGTCAAGTCGGTACATAGAAACTTAGGACCGGATGGAATTCTAGTTAGGCTTACAAAGAGTGCTCTATGCCATTTGCCCCTTACTTAGCCTGCATTTATCGTGAATCTCTCGCCAGCACAAAGTCCCAGGTGACTGCAGTATATAAGAAGGGTAAAAGAAAGGACCCCCAAAATTACAGACCAATACCCCTACTTCGGTTTGCTGCAGAATATATTAAACTTTCTTGAGATTGAGAAGCCAAATGTCCACGAATCAGCATGGGTTTAGACTGCATCGGTAGTGCGAAACTCAAAAAATGGTTCAAATGGCTCTGAGCACTATGGGACTCAACTTCTGAGGTCATCAGTCCCCGTAGAACTATTTAAATCTAACTAACCTAAGGACATCACACACATCCATGCCCGAGGCAGGATTCGAACCTGCGACCGTAGCGGTCTCGCGGTTCCAGACTGTAGTGCCTAGAACCGCACGGCCACCGCGGCCGGCTGCGAAATCCAGCTCGCCCTTTACTCACAGGATATACTACGAACTATGGATGAAGGGCAACAGACAGATTCCATATTTCTAGATTTCCGGAAGGCGTTAGGCACGGTGCCCCATTAGCAAAGGTACGAGCGTATGGAATAAGTTCACAGATATGCGAGTGGCTTGAAGACTTCTTAAGTTACAGAACCCAGTATGTTGTCCACGGCCGGGAGTGTTCATCGAAGACAAGCGTATCGTCAGGAGTCCCCAGGGAAGTGTGATAGTACCGCTGTTGTTCACTATATACATAAACGATTTGAGGTCATGGTGGGCAGCAATCTGCGGTTTTTTGCTGATTATGCTGAGGTGTAGGCTAAGGTGTCGTAGTTGAGTGGCTGTAGTAAGATACAATGTAAGTTTAGGTTTTTTTATTGGTAACGCCACCTCTGTATGAAAATCATTGGCTGTGCTGTGTGCAGTCTGTGGCTGCTTTGCATTGTTGTAATACTCGCCATTGTAGTGTTAGGCAGCTGGCTGTGAACAGCGCGTAGCGTTGCGCAGTTGGAGGTGAGCCGCCAGCAGTGGTGGATGTGGGGAGAGAGATGGCGGAGTTTTGAAATCTGTCATGAACTGCTATATTTATATATGATGATATCAAGGTAAATACAGTGTTTGTTCTCTATTAATATCTTTCATTTGCTAACTATCCCTATCAGTAGTTAGTGCCTTCCATAGTTTTAATCTTTTATTTAGCTGGCAGTAGTGGCGCTGTATTGCAGTAGCTTGAGCAGCGAAGATTTTGTGAGGTAAGTGATTTGTGAAAGGTATAGTTTAATGTTAGTCAGGGCCATTCTTTAGTAGGGAATTTTGAAAGTCAGATTGCGTTGCGCTAAAAACATTGTGTGTCAGTTTAAGCACAGTCTTCTATAAATTGTTCAAAGGGGAAGTTACAACAAGACGAAATATAGAAAATGGCAGCTGGCTGTAAATGTGGAAGAATGTAAGTTAATGCGATGAATGGCAGCTGGATGTAAATGTGGAAGAATGTAAGTTAATGCGGATGAGTAGGAGGAAGAAACATGTAATGTTCGGATGCAGCATTTTGAATGACCTGCTTGACACAGTCAAGTCATTTAAATAACTCGTGGTCTTGCAGTAGCGTTCTCGATTCCCGGGGTCCCAGGTTCGATTCCTGGCGGGGTCAGGTATTTTCTCTACCTCGTGATGACTTGGTGTTGTGTATGAAATGGACGAGCATATAAGAACCGTGGTAGGGAAAGCGATGGGTGACTTCCGTTTACTGGGCGAATTCCAGCAAAGTGTGCTTCGTCTCTAAAGGAAACCTCATATAGGCCGCTAGTGCCACCTGTTCTTGAGTACTGCCCTAGTCTTTGGCATCGGTACTAAGTCGGATTGAAGCAATTCAGAGGCGGGCTGCTAGATTTGTTATCGGTAGTTTCGAACAACACGTAAGTGTTACGGAGATGCTTCGCGAACTCAAATGGGAATAGCTGGGGGGAAGGCGACGTTCTTTTCGAGGTACACTACTGAGAAAATTTAGAGAACCGGCGTTTGAAGCTGACTGCCAAACCATTCTACTGCCGGCAACATACAATGCGCGTAAGGATCACGAAGAAACGATACAAGAAATTAGGGCTCATTTGGAGGCATATAGATAGTCTTTTTTCCCTCGCTCTGTTTGCGAGTGGAACAGGAAAGGAAATGACTAGTTGTGGTACAGGGTAGCCTCCGTCAAGCACCGGACGGTAGCTTGCGGAGTATCTACGTAGATGGAGATGTAGAGGTACAGACTAAATAATCGCCGATACTGCAAAAATACATGCAACTGTTCGGTAGCTGGCTACAAAGAAAGTAGCCGATATGGTTAAAGATGTACGAGACACTTTTCAGACACTTTTCTCAACGAAAAATTCACGAGCATTTGGCTAATAAAATACGAAAAATTACGAAATTACGATTACTTTTTGAACACACCGCGTCTGTGAGGAACCTATGATTGAACCATGTGGAATTCCATACGGAATTTCTCCCCAGTCAGTAGTACCTCCCCTGCCTACATTGGTTGGGTTAATAAGTAGAGCTTTCTGCATTATTTTGGACAACTGTGACGTCATCCACTGGCTGGCTATATCAGGACGACGCGGTGTTGACAGAGTAAAATAACTTTGATACGTCCCAAAACAGGTTCTAGGATCCTGCAGCGGACAGACATCAGCAACTATGGTCTGTAAATGTCTCTTCTTCATCAAGGAATTAACAGTGTGGTATGCCACAAGAAAACAGATATACGCTTTTTTTCAGTCTCCCGATCGCTTCCCATTATTGTTTCAATGTGCCCAGCTTCGGGCAGTGTTGTCCATCTTCAGATCCGTTAAGCAGTTTATCAAAAAATAAAAGTTTACTTCGCTAAAGTGAAAAGGCGTTTATAAAGAACGAAATTACACGAAGTGCATTAATATGTGTGCAGTGTCCGAAGAACGCAAAATAGGAAGGATCAGTCACAACAAAACTGAGTAGTAACAAATATATACCCAAAATATTTTGACAAGCCAAAATCACGGCTTTTAAAATACCAAAGGATGTATTCACTCGTCGATGAAATTCAGTTTTATATAGTTTGGTTTGCGGATGACAAGTTATCAGTGCAGGACACCATACTGTTAGTTCTGCGAAAACATTCAATGTAAAATCACGGTAAGAACCAAAACGAACAAAACCTTTCTTTAGGCCTCACTTTTTTAAATCAGTTACAAGCTATGTTCACTTTTTACTGTTTTCAACAAACGAAAACCCACTGATGGCACAGAAGCGCTGAGACATGTTTTGGTAAAAAGAAGGAGTGTTTGCAAAAAGACGGAACTTGTGTCCTATAAGGCAAATCTTATCATTTACCAGCGCAGAGCTAGCCGAAGGAACCTCACAGCGGCGCTACTTTTAACTCGACACCCAAAGCAGTTCCTCTGCGACGTTTCAATGAAAACAGAAGAGCGAACACACCGCTGAAAATTTTTTACCTGTCTCCCTTTAATAAAATATGTTTGTCAGTCTAGCAAAAGATGTGTAAAGTTTCATGTTTCATGCTTTGGAATGTTTTATGAGTAAATCATTTTGAGACTGTTTTTTTAAATCTGGTCCTTCGCGCAGAGGGCACTTGTTAACCCTGCGCTCTTTTTGTACTAATCAAAGTACCTTTAATTTTTGATATGAAGTTCCAACAGAGAGGTTTGGCTTCAGTTTATGATAGTAAATTTGATAGTGTTCCGTAATGACCAGTTATTCTGTAATGACGATGGTATTGTTTGTATTGTAATTGCATAAAACATTGTAGCTCTCTAATACTAAAAGCCATGGATTTGAAACCCAACCAGTAAACTCCTGATTCCTTAAAAAAGCGAACTTCCATGTATAAAACTGTTTGAAACATCCCATTACTTTGAAATGTGTTACTTTATTAAATATTTGACGTTAGGCATGTAAGCGAGAAAAAGTTTATAAAAAGTTCGAAATTATACTTGAAGTCATTAAATGGCCTCGCAATGAAACACTGGATGAAGTAGTCTGAGTAATTTGCTCTCCTATTGAAATGAGAGCTAGTATTTCATGCAGGTCATATTTCCTGAACTATAAAATTTTGCAGTTAAGTTCAGTGGTATACGTGGATACAGCCCGCAAACTGTGTTGTGATAGAGTCGGAAGTAAAGAAGTAATAAATTAAAACTTCATATGTGATGGTAAAGTTTTACTGCATGAATAGAGAAAACGAGTGAGATAAGACATCTCTATGGTGCGAAAATTGGCAATTGACCATAAATAATGAAAAGTGTGTGGTCATCCATATGAGTGTCAAAAGAAATCCATTAAACTTCGGTTATATGATAAGTCAATCAAATCTAAAGGCTGTTTCTCCAACTAAATACCTAGGAATTACAAGTTCAAATGGTTCAAAGCTCTATGGGACTTAACATCTGAGGTCATCAGTACCCTAGACTTAGAACTACTTAAACCTAACTAACCTAAGGACATCACACACATCCGTGCCCGAGGCAGGATTCTAACCTGCGACCGTAGCAGCAGCGCGGTTCCGGACTGAAGCGCCTAGAACCGCTCGGCCACAGCGGCCGGCGGACTTACAAGTACGAACAGCTTAAATTGGAAAGAACACATGCAAAATGTTGTGCGGAAGGCTAACCAAAGACTGCGTTTTATTGGCTGGACACTTAGAAAATGTGACAAATCTACTTTAGAGACTGCCTACACTACGCTTTCCCGTCCTGGGCGGTGTAGGATCCTTACCAGATAGGATTATCGAAGTACATCGAGAAAGTTCAAAGGAGAGCAACACGTTTTGTATTATGGAGGGGAGAGAGTGTTACTGACATGATGCAGGATTTGGGGTGAAAATCATTGAAACAATGGCGTTTTTCGTTGCAGTGTCATCTTCTCATGAAATTTGAATCACCAACTTTCTCCTCTCAATGCGAAAATATTTTGTGACTCCGACCTACATAGGGAGAACCGATCATCATAATAAAATAGGGAAAATCACAGCTCGCACGTAAAGGTATAGGTGTTCGTTACTTTTAGAGAGTAGAATAACAGAGAACTAGTATGAAGGTGTTTCACTGAACCCTCTGCCAGACAATGAAGTGTGATTTGTAAATCAGCCATGTAGATGTAGCTGTAGAAAATGCAGTAAGCGATAAATCATTTTTCTTTCGCAATTTTATGAAGAGTGTCGGCGAGAAAAAGTTTCTTGATGGTTTAATACTATGTGTAAACTTTACTGTGCACTCATTCTGAAATAATGGATGAATAAAGTCCGAGTATTTGCGCGCCATCACTTACGCTGCCTCAAAAGAAATACAGTTTCTAACTGTGACATATGTGTTAAAAAATTTTCCGCAAAATTACACCTCTTAATGCGTAGATAGTGAGAGAATTTTTAGCGTTTAATTTCGGTTAATAATTAAGGATATTATTGAAAATCAAACTTTTGTTGCCCCTGACATTTTAGACAGGTAACCTACACCTGGTAACAGGTACCGGGTGTAGTTGCTTACAAGGGAAACTCCCCATTGCGCCCCCATTCCTTCCTCGGTTTCGGAATCTGTGCTCGTGTTTGTGTCCTCCCATGTGGTTTGTTGTGTTGTTTGTGCTTGTCCACGCCTCCTTCCATACGGGTTTTGGCGCTTGTATTCTTCGTGCAGAGTGTTCGATACAGTATCGGCTACGCTATTTATTTTGTTCCAGCCATCGGGATTACGTATTATTCTGGCGATGTCATTGTCGTTCTGTATAGGTCTCTGACAAGCTCTGGTGTCCCAGTTTCTCCGCATACGCATACTTCATCGTCAGTTCGTCCGATACGGTTTAAATGCACCGGAAACGGCCCGTGGCCTGTTAAGAAATGGACCATCCCCCGGCTTGGGTCGACATGTTTCAGTTGTAGTCATTCGTGTACATCAGGAAAGAAAGAGTGTATTCGGCGACCCTTATCGGATGCATCCCACTCTCTCTGCCATGTTTGAATCCGCCATTGTTTCATTTGTGTTTTGTTCTTAATGTTGGCTCCTGTAATTTCGGTGTTAGTAAAATGGGTTGTCATTCTTATTTTGCTCGACAGATACGAATGTGGGCAACACAGTGCAAATTTGGTCAGTTTTAAGTAATAAATAAAAAGCGATCGACTGAGGGAAAATTGTGTATTTTCTACAATAAGAAATTGCAGAGACGCCTTGCCGACAAGTACGTCCAGTTTTGATAACGGAATGGAAAATTCAAAATGGAATGTAGCGTGTGTGTGTGTGTGTGCGTGTGAGGAGATATTTCGCCGGGCGCAGGTGTTTGCGCGGCGTGGGGAGAGGCAGCAGGCAGGCGACGAAGGAGCGGCGCTCCTCCTTTCGGCGCGCAGCCTCGCCTCGCCTCTCCCCGCCGTCTGCAGCGCTGCCAGCCTGCTCGCCTCGGCGCGCGCGGCCGACCCAGGCAGAGCGGACGTGCGCGGGCGGCGGGCGCCGGGGGCGGGGGGCGGCGGCGCCCAGCCTGGCGCGGCGGCAGCGCGGGCGGGGGGCGGCCGTCGGGGGCGAGGGTGGGGTGGGCGGCGGGGGCTGGCGCCGGGGGTGGGGGCGGCGCCGCGCCGTGCGGCGGGCAGCGCAGGCGACGCAGAATAATTGGCGCGGTTAGCCGGGCGCGCCCGCCGGTGGCCCATCGCTCAGCGGCCTTTAAAGGGGAGCTGCCACGATGGCGCGCTCTCCGTCTCTGTCTAGCCGCAGCCCGCCTGCTGCGCCGCGCGCTGCAGGCGTACACTCTGTCACACGCGTCCTGACGGCAGGCACGGCTACGTCCACTGTGTGGAGACGTCACCGTTCACTTAAATCCCTTACATCGCCAGGTGCAACTATCTTTAAGGAGGGACATACGCAAAAGTAACCAAATTTGTGGAAAATTTTTTATTGGGTCCTCATTTACTACACTACAGGCCATTAAAATTGCTACACCACGAAGATGACATGCTACAGACGCGAAATTTAACCGACAGGAAGAAGACGCTGTGATATGCAAATGATTAGCTTTTCAGAGAATTCACACAAGGTTGGCGCCGCTGGCGACACCTACAACGTGCTGACATATGGGAAGTTTCCAACCGATTACTCATACACAAACCGGCGTTGCCTGGTGAAACGTTGTGATGTCTCGTGTAAGGAGGAGAAATGCTTATCATCACGTTTCCGACTTTGATAAAGGTCGGATTGTAGCCTATCGCGATTGCGGTTTATCCTATCGCAACACTGCTGCTCGCGCTGGTCGAGATCCAATGACTGTTAGCAGAATATGGAATCGATGGGTTCAGGAGGGTAATTCGGAACGCCGTGCTGGATTCCAACGGCCTCGTATCACTAGCAGTCGAGATGACAGGCGTCTTATCCGCATGGCTGTAACGCGTCATTCAGCCACGTCTCGATCCCTGAGTCAACAGATGGAGACGTTTGCAAGACAACAACCATCTGCACGAACAGTTCGACAACGTTTGCAGCAGCATGGACTATCAGCTCGGAGACCGTGGCTGCGGTTACCCTTGGTGCTGCATCACAGACAGGAGCGCCTGCGATGGTGTACTCTACGACGAACCTGGGTGCACGAATGGCAAAACGTCATGTTTTCGGATGAATCCAGGTTCTGTTTACAGCATCATGATGGTCGCATCCACGTTTGGCGACATCGCGGTGAGCGCACATTGGAAGCGTGTATTCTTCATCGCCATACTGGCGTATCACCCAGCGTGATGGTATGGGGTGCCATTGGTTACACGCCTCGGTCACCTCTTGTTCGCATTGACGGCACTTTGAACAGTGGACGTTACATTTCAGATGTGTACGACCCGTGGCTCTACCCTTCATTCGATCCCTGCGAAACCCTACATTTCAGCAGGATAATGCACGATCGCATGTTGCAGGTCCTGTACAGGCCTTTCTGGATACAGAAAATGTTCGACTGTTGCCCTGGCCAGCACATTCTCCAGATCTCTCACCAATTGAAAACGTCTTGTCAATGGTGGCCGAGCAACTGGGTCGTCACAATACGCCAGTCACTACTCTTGATGAACTGTGGTATCGTGTTGAAGCTATATGGGCAGCTGTATCTGTACACGCCATCCAAGCTCTGTTTGACTCAATGCCCAGGCATATCAAGGCCGTTATTACGGCCAGAGGTGGTTGGTCTGGGTACTGATTTCTCAGGATCTATGCACTCAAATTGCGTGAAAATGTAATCACAAAAAAAAGGTTCAAATGGCTCTGAGCATTATGGGACTCAACTTCTGAGGTCATCAGTCCCCTAGAACATAGAACTACTTAAACCTAACTAACCTAAGGACATCACACACATCCATGCCCGAGGCAGGATTCGAACCTGCGACCGTAGCGGTCTCGCGGTTCCAGACTGTAGCGCCTAGAACCGCACGGCCACTCCAGCCGGCCCAGCCAGGTAACACTCAAATTGTTCGGTGCAAGGCAATGAAATCTGAAATTGTGTTTGTCAGAAATATTCAACTGGGGTCTTAGGATCCTGCTTATCCACACGCTAGGGAAAAAATTGACAATCAATATTATATGTGGAAGGTTAGCTTTTCTTGTGGCTAATTTAAAACATCAACTTTCCCTAGTCGTGTGTCCGCAGTAATTAACAGTGATGTTGCTATTGGATGACTACATTACGTGTCCTATGCTCTGCATATCTGCTGGTTCAAATGGCTCTGAGCACTATGGGACTTAACATCTATGGTCATCAGTCCCCTAGAACTTAGAACTACTTAAACCTAACTAACCTAAGGACATCACACAACACCCAGTCATCACGAGGCCATATCTGCTTTTATTCACCGACGAGATCAAATGGCATTGACTGACAAAAGCGCATAGCAAGCTCGATTTCACTCCTTGGGAAGCTACATTGCTGTATTCGGTGGAATTCTTGTTTATACTTCCGCAATACGAAAATAGGCAGTATAAATGTTGCCGCACACCGAAGATCTTCCCAAAACGCTTTGTTTATATTTTCTCCGGGTTTCGTTCGTTAAAGCGCCGAAGATTTAATGGATTCGCTTTAGCACTCATTTGGATGACCTTACAGTTTTCATGACTTAGGATCAGTTGCCTATTTTCGGCCGCGGTGGCCGAGCGGTTCTAAGCGCTTCAGTCCGGAACCGCGCGACTACTACGGTCGCAGGTTCGAATCCTGCGTGTGATCTCCTTAGTTAGGTTGAAGTAGTTCTAAGTTCTATGGGACTCATGACCTCAGATGTTAAGTCTCATAGTGCTCAGAGCCATTTGAACCAATTTTTGCTTATTTTCGCACCACACTGATGTTTTATCTAAATCGTTTTAAATTTGTTTTGTTCTTCTGATGACTTTACGATACGATAAACGACAGCGTCGTCTACAGGCAACCTAATATGGCTGCTCAGATTGTCTCCTAAATCGTTTATATAGATAAATGGCAGCAGATGGCCTATAACAATACCTTGGGGAATGCCAACAATCACTTCTACTTTTCTCGATGACTTTCGGTCAATTACTGCGAACCTTTCAGGGGCTTACTAGTTTAGTGAATGACGAGAAACAATCGACACATCCCCCTCTGCGTCAGATAACTCCCCCTCCCTTTCCATCACAAAAACCTACGAAACGCGCCAACATCTGAGCCAAGTCGTCAGCACGATGCGTCGTTTGCCAGTCTACCAAAGAGTTTAATGTTCGGCAGTGATTGGAAACTGTCCTCTCCAAATATTTCCAACGCCATCTCCCGATGTAAATACGGCGACCAATAAAGCTGAGAGTGTCGGTGGTTTAGTTTGCGAGATTTCGGCGTCGATGTGAATAGGGAGGGGGTGGGAGAACAGGTTCCTGTCAGAGCCGGAGTGCTGGGGCTTAGCGGACGCTGGCGCGAGCGTGCGTGTGTGTTTGTGCGCGCGCGGCTGGCCTACCAGCTGAATGCAGGCTCCTTCATTAACTCGTAATGAATGACGCCGCCGCCGCCAATGAGATGACTGCAAAGCGTTTAAACGGGGAGATGTAAAAGAGAGACTTGTGTGTATGTGTACAACCCACATTATCTGCCACTCGGTGTAGGAAGCTTGGGGAGAATTTCTGTGTCACTGGGTCTCGTTTGCGTGAGAGTCCTAGTTGGGCGCAGTTCTCACTGGGACGATACGACATCTGCTACGGCACAGACGAAGCCCGCATCAGTAGAATCGTAGTTGAAGTTTGTTCAGTTACAGTTGAGTTGAGGAACGATGCAAATATAAAATACACTACTGCCCATTAAAATTACTACACCAAGAAGAAATGCAGATGATAAACGGGTATTCATTGGACAAATATATTATACTAGAACTGACATGTGATTACATTTTCACGCAATTTGGGCGCATAGATCCTGAGAAATCAGTACTCAGAACAACCACCTCTGGCCGTAATAACTGGCTTGATACGCCTGGGCATTGAGTTAAACAGAGCGTGGATGGCGTGTACAGGTACAGCTGCCCATGCACCTTCAACACGATACCACAGTTCATCAAGAGTAGTGACTGGCGTATAGTGACGAGCCAGTTGCTCGGCAACCAATGACGAGACGTTTTCAATTGGTGAGAGATCTGGAGAATGTGCTGGCCAGGGCAGCAGTCGAACATTTTTTGTATCCAGAAAGGCCCGTACAGGACCTGCAACGTGCGGTCGTGCTGTATCCTGCTCAAATGTAGGGTTTCGCATGGATCGAATGAAGGGTAGAGCCAAGGGTCGTAACACATCTGAAATGTAACGTCCACTTTTCAAAGTGCCGTCAATGCGAACAAGAGGTACCGAGACGGGACCATACCGTCACGCCAGGTGATGCGCCAGTATGGCGATGACGAATACGCGATTCCAATGTGGGTTCACCGCGATGTCACCAAACACGGATGCGACCATCATGATGCTGTAAACAGAACCTGCATTCATCCGAAAAAAATGAAGTTTTGCCATTCGTGCGCCCAGGTTCGTCGTTGAGTACACCGTCGCAGGCGCTCTTGTCTGTGATACACCGTCAAGGGTAACCGAAGCCGTGGTCTCAGAGCGGATAGTAAACTGCTGTAAACGTCGGCGAACTGTTCGTGCAGATGGTTGTTGTCTTGCAAACGTCCCCATCTGTTGACTCAGGGATCGAGACGTGGCTGCACGATCCGTGACAGCCATGCGGATAAGATGCTGTCATCTCGACTGCTAGCGATACGAGGCCGTTCGGATCCAGCACGGCGTTCCGTATTACCCTCCTGAACCCACCGATTCCATATTCTGCTAAGAGTCGTTGGATCTCGACCAACGCGAGCAGCAATGTCGCGATACGATGAACCGCAATCGCGATAGGCTGCAGTCCTACCTTTATCAAAGTCGGAAACGTGATGGTACGCATTTCTCCTCCTTACACGAGGCATCACAACAACGTTTCACCAGGCAACGCGGGTCACTGCTGTTTGTGTATGAGAAATCGGTTGGAAACTTTCCTCATGTCATTACGTTGTAGGTGTCACCACCGGCGCCAAATACAACAATACAACACAAGGGCCAATCACACATGGTGCACCAGGAATCGACCTCTGAGTAGGTCCGGCAAAAAACACTTTCGCGAGCGATGAGATAGGCAGCCAACAGTTGAATTCACTTCACAAGATGGTAACTCAGACTAGTGGCAGTCTAACGAATGACTAATGATAATCTTGCTGAGGCTATCTGTCCAATAAAGCAAATGCAAAGATGTAAACATACGCCAAAGCCGGAACTGGCGGTCTGGACTCCGTCCATAGAATAGTGTGCTTAGAGCGCCCGAACGAGAAAGGGATCACTACTACCAGAGTAGAAGAATCTCCAAGCAACCTACAATCAAGAAAGCTGTCAAAACTACACACCTCACCGGACAGCAGTGGCATGGCGAAGAAACGTACACTGCCGTTACATACACTAGCCTTCAGTGCAGGTAACTGGAGTGTTAGCGGCCACGGGGCAGGAAAAATACCGCTGGTTGAACATAACAAATAGTAACCAACTGAGCGCAATAAATAGTAATTAATAGTCCAGGATAGCTACTCAGATCCGCCTTCCCCAACACTCCACTCGCTGCTCTTCACCTCGGTAAACTATGAGCAGTGACACGAACCCAAGTCAGTGGAGAATCGCAAGATCTCACAATGATAGAGGTTCCTCTACCTGCATCCAAAAGCACTCCACTTAAAATCTGCAGGATCCGGTTTACGACGAGGTCGTGCTCCCTCACGGCCAGAGGCTTTCAATCCGGCAGCCCACGCGCGTCTGAGTCCCCAAGCGAACTGCACACTGACTCGACCTGGAAGAACCAAAACGTCTCCCCAAAGGTAGGGCCACCTTTACTACATATCAGGGTGCGATTTGTGCTTTTACCAGTGGGGGGATGTCTTAGGGGGTTAGTAGAATTAAATATGTTACTAGCTTGGACCGTGGCGTTACGCATGGTTAAACAGCTATTTATAAATAGATGCAAATGCCGAAACTCACTATTGACGCGTATGCACTATCAGAAAAGCCATCCCTTGTTATATCTTTAAAAGTACATTATAGGTAAAGCTTATTTACAAAATCATCTACATACAGGTAGAGATATACGAGGGGAATTCAAAAAGTAGAGGCACATTTGTGAAAAGTTGTACTTATTCTGATGATAGAAAACTGAAACATATTAATAATATTAATAGTAAGACTTATTAAAAACTTTCAGTGTACGGGTCCACAAATTTAAATTATATGTAAAGTTTTACTCCAGTGCTTGGGAAATAAACATCCCAGGTTGGGATGCATAAACTAAAACCAGAGGAGGTTGGTTGGTTGGTTGTTTTGGGGAAGGAGACCAGACAGCGTGGTCATCGGTGTCATCGGATTAGGGAAGGATGTCGGCCGTGCCCTTTCAGAGGAACCATCCCGGCATTTGCCTGGAGTGATTTAGGGAAATCACGGAAAACCTAAATCAGGATGGCCGGACATGGGATTGAACCGCCGTCCTCCCGAATGCGAGTCCAGTGTCTAACCACTGCGCCACCTCGCTCGGTCACCAGAGGAGGGGATGGTCTGATGCAGAGGGGGGGAAATCCCCCCATCCCCCCCTGCAAATCGCACACTGCTACATATCGATAAGCGCCACTGCTGCCACTAGGGGACAGGCAACGCTTGCGAAACCAAATGGCGCCAGTCAACACGAGAAGAAGACAGACAACCGCAACCATGTTAACTAAACGATACAGTCTGGTCTCCAACAGAGGACAGAAACCTACAAACACACTAACGCGAGCCGCTGTGCGGCTCAGTACTACTGGAGCGTTTTCGATGGGAAGTGTTCGATCACCCTCAATACCCCCCGTAACTGGCTGCCCCTGAGTTTCATCTCTGCTCACTTGAACCGCTGGCTTTGAAGACAACATTCTGACACAGACAACGAGCTGTAGACCGGCGTAGAGTATCAGCGGAAAGACAGGCAGCTACCTTGTTTGACGAGAGTATTGGAAAGTTGGCACAAGGCTATCACAGATGTCTCAAGTCGGAGCGGAGACTATGTCGAGAAGTAGCTGGAAGATGTAGTCAGCTGTTGCAAATAAAACATTTTAGGTTTTCACAGTGGTTTCCATTTCGCGACCGATCGGAACTCGCTTTCCGAACAGCCCTCATATTTAAGAAAACTTAATATGAGGGCTCTTTATAATAGCTATAGAGGCCAAAACAATTATTTTTTTAGAATTTTCGTTAGTTTTTGTTTGTCTCTCTGTCCGTCCCTACTTTTGTATAGGCATCATGCAAAAACTACCGCACGAATGTGGATGCCGTTTTCAAAGTTGTATCGCTGGAGGTCTAACTTAAAATCTGGTGCATGTTTCTTCTTGATACGCCGCCTAGAAGCCGAGTTATCTCCACATGCAGAATGTTTCTTTAACTGGGTCAGTACAGGGAAATCGGAATCCATAGGAGATGCAGGGAAACTGTCTTAGGAAGCTTTAGGTGCTTTTTTGTGCAAACAATTTTGCCATAATCAAATTTCTGGTCAAGTGTAAGTTTTCCATAGAAATGAGTAAAATTGGCATTTTTTTTCATTTTATTTGGATCGACTCAGTTTCGTGTAAGGATCATTTCATTACAGTGGAAGAAAAAATCGGAACAGCAGAAGTTTTATGAAACTAAACTAAATGAACCAGGATCGTCATTTTGAATTCATTCATGAATCGGTGTAACTGTTATTGTTGACAAATTTCTCAAGTAGTAATAATACCTTCCTGAAAACGGCGTAACCATTCTTCTGTTTCTGCTCAGGGCGAACAAGCACTATTGAGAAGATTAACAGAAAGTGACCCGGAGCCTGAAGAAGTTTATCGTCGCAGCATGAAGTTTCCCGTGAGCCTCGCCATGACCATCAACAGGTCAAAAAGTCAGAGACGCTTCGATTCGCCAGCGTCGACCTGAGGGCGAACTGTTCCTCAAGTGGACAACTCGATGTAGCTTCTCGGGGCGCACTAGCTGCGACAATTTGTTTATAATGGCTCCTATGCGCAAAACATCAAATGTTGTATATAAAGAAGCTGTTCCCTTAACAGGTCTGTTGGTATTTTATACTTCAAATATCTAGATCTGTGCTATCAAACACATCAATTCTGTACCGCTGAGCCCTTTTGATAGCTTCAACTTCAGTTATTTTATATCCATTTGTCTCACTGATAATAAGCTTCAGGACTTTTCAAAATTCATGTGGGTTCGAGATCCACCCAAACGAAGTCGGGGGCAAAATTAGTCTTAAATAAGTCAAGTTTATCCACCTTTATATATGGAACCAATGAAGATAACACTCTGAAGTTTTTACGGGCAACTTATCCGTGTTATTTATGTCTACTGAAGCAGAATTAAGACACAAGATAGAAAAGAACCAAAGACTATGTTTTAAAATAACGTCACTTTTTATTATAAATATTTTTGTATGTGGAAGCCCCTAGATTCATACCTATTCAAATGACCACCATGATTGTGTTTCAGGTCACAAAGTTTCGAGTTGTTGTGGTCTTCAGTCCTGAGACTGGTTTGATGCAGCTCTCCATGCTACTCTATCCTGTGCAAGCTGCTTCATCTCCCAGGACCTACTGCAACCTACATCCTTCTGAATCTGCTTAGTGTATTCATCTCTTGGTCTCCCTCTACGATTTTTACCCTCTACGCTGCCCTCCAATACTAAATTGGTGATCCCTTGATGCCTTAGAACATGTCCTACCAACCGATCCCTTCTTCTAGTCAAGTTGTGCCACAAACTCCTCTTCTCCCCAATTCTATTCAATACCTCCTCATTAGTTATGTGATCTACCCATCTAATCTTGAGCGTTCTTCTGTAGCACCACACTTCGAAAGCTTCTATTCTCTTCTTGTCCAAATTATTTGTCGTCCATGTTTCACTTCCATACATGGCCACACTCCATACAAATACTTTCAGAAATGGCTTCCTGACACTTAAATCTATACTCGATGTTAACAGATTTCTCTTCTTCAAAAACGCTTTCCTAGCCATTGCCAGTCTACATTTTATATTCTCTCTACTTCGACCATCATCAGTTATTTTGGTTCCCAAATATTAAAACTCCTTTGCTACTTTAAATGTCTCATTTCCTAATCTAATTCCCTCGGCATCACCCGACTTAATTCGACTACATTCCATTATCCTCGTTTTACTTTTGTTGATGTTCATCTTATATCCTCCTTTCAAGACACTGTCCATTCCGATCAACTGTTCTTCCAAGTCCTTTGCTGTCTCTGATCGAATTACTATGTCATCGACGAACCTCCAAGTTTTTATTTCTTCTCCATGGATTTTAATACCCACTCCGAATTTTTATTTTGTTTCCTTTACTGCTTGCTCAATATACAGACTGAATAACATCGGGGAGAGGGTACAACCCTGTCTCACTCCCTTCCCAACCACTGCTTCCCTTTCATGTCCCTCGACTCTTATAACTGCCAGTTTCGAGTAGATATCATATTTTCTGGTACGAAGAAGGATCGGAAAGTAACGTACAATAATTTTTATCTCCCCTGTTATTCCAGCTGGAATGTTGAAATTTCACGATGATATAGTTTGAGGTTTGTGCTACAGAGGCTATTTTATTTTCATGTGCGGCTCTATCGAGAGAGGATAGAACTATGAAATAAACGTGGCGTGGATGTTATTGTCGTCAGCTTGTGAAGAGCAGCGAAATATAGTTCAATATTTGTGGACCAGAGAGCATACATCGAATGAAATTCGCAGGGACGTGAGTGCCATATATGGAGATAACTGTATGGACCGTAGCAATGTCTGCAGGTGGTCTGCATTCTTCCGAGAAGGCCGTGGGAACCTCAGTGATTCGCCAGGCTCCGGTTCGCCAGTAACATCTGCAACCCCGCAGAATGTCGGAACCACTGAGGCAGAAATTTTTGCACTACCGGCATGTGCAACTACGAACCTTATCGCAACAGTTCTGTTGCTGGTGGACTTTACTGAACGTGGGACCACAGTGAGTGCTGCAGCCTACATTAAAACTTTGGTTAATTTGCTTTTGTATGTCCATCCTTTTAGCAGGAGGTCTCTGAGACGACGGCCGTTTACTATCGTGACAAAAAATAAAAACACATACAGCCGTCCTTATGATTTTATTTTGTCGCTACTTGTTTCAACGCTTCATTGCGTCATTTTCAGGCTGTTTTTGGTGCGGTACAGGTTGATATGATCTCCATGCGTAACCCACCAGTTGCCAGCATTACTGGATACGCAGAGAATGTGTCAGCACTCCAACCATCAACTGCCAACTGAGTTGGAGTATTGCTGTGCGGTGTGGGATTCGCATCAGGTGGGACTGACGGATGACATTGGAAAAAGTACAAAGAAGGGCAGCTCGTTTTGTAATATCGCTAAATAGGGGAGGTAGTGCCACAGACATGATACGTGAATTGGAGTTGCAATCATTGAAACAAAGGAGCTTTTCGTTGCGACGGGATCTTCTCATGAAATTTCAATCACCAGTTTTCTCCTCCGATTGCGAAAACATTCTGTTGGCACCCACCTACATAGGGAGAAATGATGATGACGATAAAATAAACCAGTGCTAGCACAGAATAATTTAAGCGCTCGTCTTTCCCGCGTGCCGTTCGAGAGTGGAAGGGTAGAGAGGCAGCTTGAAGGTGTTTCATTGAACCCTCTGCCAGGCACTTTATTGTGAATAGCAAAGTAATCAAGTAGATGTAGATGTCTAGATGATACATGAAACAGTGTCTATGCACAGGTCACTTAGTTCCAACAAACTGTGGTCCGGTGGTTTGTGGACGTGGAGTGTCCCAGATGCTGGTTGGTTGGTTGGTTTGGGGAAGGAGACCAGACAGCGTGGTCATCGGTCTCATCGGATTAGGGAAGGATTGGGAAGGAAGTCGGCCGTGCCCTTTCAGAGGAACCATCCCGGCATTTGCCTGGAGTGATTTAGGGAAATCACGGAAAACCTAAATCAGGATGGCCGGACGCGGGATTGAACCGTCGTCCTCCCGAATGCGAGTCCAGTGTCTAACCACTGCGCCACCCCGCTCGGTATTGTCCCAGATGTGTTTCATCGCATTCAAATCACACCGATGTGGTGCCCAAGACATCAACATCACTTTGCTGTCATGCATCTCAAAGCTCTGCAGCACAATTCTGGCCTTGTGACACGGACGGTTTTCGAGCTCAAAGAAGCCAGCACCATCGACAAAGATAATGAGCTTGAAGGGATTCAGGTGGTCCGCAACTATCTTCATCTAGTCCACAGCCGTCATGGTGGATTCCATTAATGCCGCTCACGGATTCCAGAATACACGGTAGCGGTCATTTGCATGTGGACTGTGACGATGCCCACGAGGATGACAGGCTGTGGCGCATACGTCACGAGGGTAGGCCTAGGTTCGCTCACTCTGCTCAGCTCAGCAGATAAAACTGCTTTTCTAGACCTTTCAGTTCGCAACTAGGTGCTTACGCACTAACGAGAATCACATGTTCTACTGGAATCTGCTATTATGGAGGCTTACTGGTTACTAGTACTAAAACAAAATACACATTTTTACAGTATGATCGACATAAATGGTAAACGGCTTATATGTAGAATTTAGTTCTTCTGCTTAACAATCCTTGCTTCATACGAGATGTGCTGCCTCATGCAACCGATAATCAATTTCGCATGATTTTAGTTTTACTGTTGTAAGTAGGCTGTTTAGGTTTTTATATTGGTAACGCCACGTAGCGGTCTGTATGAAAATCACTGGCTGTGCTGTGCGCAGTCTGTGGTTGGTTGGCACTGTTGAAATATTCGCTGTTGTAGTGTTGGGCAGTTGGATGTGAACAGCGCGTAGTGTTGCGCAGTTGGAGGTGAGCCGCCAGCAGTGGTGGATGTGGGGAGAGAGATGGCGGAGTTTTGAGAGCGGATGATCTGGACGTTTGTCCATCAGAGACAGTAAATTTATAAGGTTAGTTGGTTGGTTGGTTGTTTTGGGGAAGGAGACCAGACAGCGTGGTCATCGGTCTCATCGGATTAGGGAAGGATGGGGAAGGAAGTCGGCCGTGCCCTTTCAGAGGAACCATCCCGGCATTTGCCTGGAGTGATTTAGGGAAATCACGGAAAACCTAAATCAGGATGGCCGGACGCGGGATTGAACCGTCGGCCTCCCGAATGCGAGTCCAGTGTCTAACCACTGCGCCACCTCGCTCGGTCAAATTTATAAGGCTGCATATCATGAACTGATATATATATTATGACTTTTGAACACTATTAACGTAAATACATTGCTTGTTCTCTATCAAAATCTTTCATTTGCTAACTATGCCTATCAGTAGTTAGTGCCTTCAGTAGTTAGAATCCTTTATTTAGCTGGCAGTAGTGGCGCTCGCTGTATTGCAGTAGTTCGAGTAACGAAGATTTTTGTGAGGTAAGTGATCCATGAAAGGCATAGATTGTTATTAGTCAGGGCCATTCTTTTGTAGGGATTATTGACAGTCAGATTGCGTTGCGCTAAAAATATTGTGTGTCAGTTTAGTGTTGATCAGAATAAGTAAAGAGAGAAATGTCTGAGTACGTTCAGTTTTGCTCAGCTGTTTGAAAATCAAATAATGTAAGAGGTTTATCAGCACAATCATTCATAACTTTTCTAAGTGGAGGTTCCACTGTATCCCAGCACAGCCTTAACATATTATTAGTAGACGTATTGACTTCCGATTGTTGCAGGACTAATAAACAGTATTATCGCGAAACATGGGAGAGAGTGTCACAGAAATGATACAGGATTTGGGCTGGAAATCATTAAAAGAAAGGCGTTTTTCGTTGTGACGGAATCTTCTCACGAAATTCCAAATACCAACTTTCTCCTCCGAATGCGAAAATATTTTGTTGGCACCGACCTACATAGGGCGGAACGACCACCACGATAAAACAAGGGAAATCACAGCTCGAACGGAAAGATATAGTGTTCATTCTTTCCACGCGCTATACGAGATTGGAATAATAGAGAAATGTGAAGGTGGTTCGATAAACCCTCTGCCAGGCACTTGAATGTGATTTGCAGAGTATCCATGTAGGTGTAGATGAAGTACATGACAGCACATTCCAATAGAAGATATAATACTCGTTTCTACGTAAATACCTAATTGCGAGTTAACAGGCTTAGAAACGCAGTTTATCTGCTGAGCTGAGCTCAGACCTATCTCCGTGACATCTGCGCCGTTGCCTGTCTTTCTCATGGTCCACAGGTTGTGCGCTGTGACGTCACCGTGAACCCTCACGCCACGCCGCACTACATTGGAGCTTGTTGGGATACGTGTTTAATTCATACAGAGGTATGAATGTAATTGAGATTTTCCATGTTTTAGTGTATTTACTGCTTTATTATTATTAAGCTTTACTTCAGTTGGACTGCTTTTTGTACAGTCAGTGAGATACTAGTGAACATCTACATCTACATTTATACTCCGCAAGGCACCCAACGGTGTGTGGCGGAGGGCACTTTACGTGCCACTGTCATTACCTCCCTTTCCTGTTCCAGTCGCGTACGGTTCGCGGGAAGAACGACTGCCGGAAAGCCTCCATGCGCGCTCGAATCTCTCTAATTTTACATTCGTGATCTCCACGGGAGGTATAAGTAGGGGGAAGCAATATATTCGATACCTCATCCAGAAACGCACCCTCTCGAAATCTGGACAGCAAGCTACACCGCGATGCAGAGCGCCTCTCTTGCAGAGACTGCCGCTTGAGTCTCCTACACATCTCCATAACGCTATCACGCTTACCAAATAACCCTGTGACGAAACACGCCGCTCTTCTTTGGATCTCCTCCGTCAACACGACCTGGTACGGATCCTACACTGATGAGCGATACTCAAGTATAGGTCGAACGAGTGTTTTGTAAGCCACCTCCTTTGTTGATAGACTACATTTCCTAAGGACTCTCCCAATGAATCTCAACCTGGTACCCACCTTACTAACAGTTAATTTTATATGATCATTCCACTTCAAATCGTTCCGCACGCACACTCCCAGATATTTTACAGAAGTAACTGCTACCAGTGTTTGTTCTGATATCATATAATCATACAATAAAGGAGCCTTCTTTCTGTGTATTCGCAATACATTACATTTGTCTATTTTAAGGGTCAGTTGCCACTCTCTGCACCAAATGCCTATCCGCTGCAGATCTTATTGCATTTCGCTGCAATTTTCTAGTGCTGCAACTTCTCTGTATACTACAGCATCATCCGCGAAAAGCAGCATGGAACTTCCGACACTATCTACTAGGTCATTTGTAAAGTTTCCATAGGACGTCAACCTCTTTCACCGCCTTAGAGGGCACTGTTTTCTTTCTGGGAGAAGAGAGCCACACAGGCTTAGGCCTCATACATCTGTAGTACGAAGAAACCCTCTAGAATTTCATTGTAAACTCTTTACTTATATTAACAGTTTCTCTTTTTCTATTCTAGAACTATTCTAGAAAGTTGTCTGCGTCACTAGAACGCAAACAACCGACCGAACCGTGTGAGCTCTGCAGCGGGACTGTGCTCTGCCCTCAGATCCGCCGCATAGCGCCACAGACGGCTACATAGCGTGGTCCAGCCAGCGCGCGAGCCTCCCACCTGCGCGCTCTGTGATGAAGCGTGGGCGCCCATCACGTTGCCGCCCACGCGTGCTTCCACCATCCCCCAGCCACTCTCCATGTAGCCGTTCACCACAGCAACAGCCGGGCAGCAGACCCCTTCACCGCTTCCGGGACGCAAATTCCCACGTGCCCGGACGTAACAGTCTGCCCTTTGCCAAGAGTCGCTTACGGCGTTGGATTTACCTATTTACACCCCCTGTCGTCGATAGACTGGTTTCCCAAGCTTCTCTGCTCCGCTTGTACAAGGTGAACATTAATAACACCGACAAACTGCAGGGACGCATTCATGATTGTAAATGGAGGGAAAAAGGTTCCTATGAAGATGTTTCCGGAAATGAACGGAGTGCGCGTAACGACAACAAATCGTTCCTGAACACAATACAGAGCTGCACCGCATGCGCGTCACAACACGTGTTCAAAGTGGCCTCCATGGGATGCAATGCACACGTTCGCATGCCGCTTCATAGATTGCCGAACTCTTTCGCACATTCCAACCTCTCTCCGAGTAGCGTCACAGGCGTCGTGTTCAAAATGATCAAATGTGTGTGAAATCTTATGGGACTTAACTACTAAGTCCCTAAGCTTACACACTACTTAACCTAAATTATCCTAAGGGCAAACACACACACCCATGCCCGAGGGAGGACTTGAACCTCCGCCGGGACCAGCGGCACAGTCCATGACTGCAGCGCCTGAGACCACTCGGCTAATCCCGCGCGTCCAGGCGTCGTGAACAAGCTGTTGCGTTGTCTGCACATCAGGAACTGGTTCAGCATACACAAAGCTTTTTGGATGCCTCCAGAGGTAAAAATTCAGGGGCTTTAATTCCAGTAATCTTTCAGGTTACGGTACTGGGCCTCCGTGTCCTACACGAAGTCCGGGGAAGATGATGTTGATATGTCAGCGAACTAGACGGTAAGTCATGGAGCAGGACAGAAGTGATATCTGGCGTTCCGCAACGTAGTGTCATAGGCTCTCTGCTGTTCCTGATTCACATAAATGATCTAGGTGATAATCTGAGGAGCCCTCTTAGATTGTTTGTAGATGACGCTGTAATTTACCGTCGAGTAAAATCATAAGACGACCAATTCCAATTACAAAATGATGTAGAGAGAATTTCTGTATGGTGCGAAAAGTGACAATTGGCACTAAACAAAGAAAAGTGCGAGGTCATCCACATGGGTACTAAAAGAAATCCGATAAATTTTGGGTATACAATAAATCGCACAAATCTAAGGGCTGTCAATTCGACTAAAGACTAAACACCTAGGAATTACAGTTACGAGCAACTTTAATTGGAAAGACCACATAGATAATATTGTGGGGAAGGCGTAACAAAGACTGCGCTTTGTTGGCAGAACACTTTAGGAGATGCGACAAACCCACTAAAGAGAGAGCCTACATTACACTTGTTCGTTCTCTGAATATTGCTGCGCGGTGTGGGATCCTTACCAGGTAGGATTGACGGAGGACATCGAAAAAGTGCAAAGAAGGGCACCCGTTTCGTGTTATCACACAATAGGGGTGAGAGTGTATCTGATATGATACGCGAGTTCGGGTGGCAGTCACTGAAACAAAGGCGGTTTTCTTTGCGACGAGATCTATTTACGAAATTTCAATCACCAACTTTCTCTTCCGAATGCGACAATATTTTGTTGACATCCACCTACGTAGGGGGAAATGATCATCATGATAAAGTAGGAGAAATCAGAGATCAAACGGAAAGTGGAATGTTAGAGAAGTAGTATGAAAATGGTTCGATGAAGCTTCTGCGAGGCACTTAAGTGTGAATTGCAGAGTAACCATGTAGATGTAAAACAACGTGCACACTCAGAACCTGAAGAGCAAACTTCTCTTGTAGCGCCCGCCAACGTAGTTTGTTGGGCATCTCCGTAGCGCTCTCGCGCCGGCGAGACGATATCGTGACGTATTTATTGCGGTACAGAATTCTATAATATCTAGCGAGGTTATAGTGGATTCCGAATATGAATTAGTGTGGATGAAATTACGCATCAAAGATGGATCAAAGATCGTCTGATGATTTCACTAGACGGTCAATTACAGTATCATCTGCAAACAGTCTCTCAGATTACCACATATATCATTTATGTAAATCAGGAACAGCAGAGGGCCTGTGACACTACCTTGCGGAACGCCAGACATCACTTCTGTTCTGCTCGATGATTTACCGTCTATCACTGCGAACTTTGACCACTCTGAAAGGAAATCACGAATCCAGTCACACAACTGAGACGACACTCCATATGCACGCAATTTGATTACTAGTCGCTTGGGAGGAACGGTCTCAAAAGCCTTCTGGAAATCTAGGAATATGGAATCGATCTGAGATCCCTTGTCGACAGCACTCATTACTTCATGGACGTAAAGAGCTAGCTGTGTTGCAGAGGAACGATATTTTCTGAATCCGTGTTCGTCATGTAACGTATTGCTTCGTCCCACAGACATCTCGCGAAATGACCTGTACGAGAAAATCAGAGTAATTAGAGATGATACGGAGGTTTTGTCGAGAATCATTTTTCCCGCATGCCATTCGTGAATGGGGAAGGGATGCTGGTTTCGCAAATACCCCCCGCCACACACTGTAAGCCGGTCTACTGAGTGTACGCGGTGCTGGGGACGAATGTCAGTGCGCGTCGCGCATTTATTCTGGACAGCTGTACGCATCGCATCGACGCAGACGCGGCCGTGCTCCCCTTTAAGCACCAGGGCCGGCCCTTCCTTCGCAGGCGCTAATATCCGGCTGCGGCCGCCCTTTGCCGCTATTAGCAGCCCTTCGCAGACCTACAGGCCCTCGGCAGCAGTCACTTCTGGATTCCAAAGTGCTGCAAAGATTGGCGACTCTCCTTGGGCCCTCAGAGCATAACGTTCACGAGTGATATATCCTGTGAGTATAGCGACCTCCTTCTGTAGTGTAATCCGCTGTGCGCAAGCTGGTGAGACAGGGGGGTGACAGAGCCAGATCTAATTCGCGGGCTGGAACTTCGACTGTGGTGTGCTGATACGAGGTGCATTCAAGTTCTAAGGCCTCCGATTTTTTTTCTCTGGACTGGAAAGAGATAGAAACATGCGCATTGTTTTAAAATGAGGCCGCGTTCATTGTCAATACGTCCCAGAGATGGCAGCACCGTACGGCAGATGGAATTTTACCACCAGCGGCGAGAATGAGAACTGTTTTAAATACTTAAAATGGCGACGTTTTCCTTACTTGAACAGCGTGCAATCATTCGTTTTCTGAATTTGCGTGGTGTGAAACCAATTGAAATTCATCGACAGTTGAAGGAGACATGTGGTGACGGAGTTATGGACGTGTCGAAAGTGTGTTCGTGGGTGCGACAGTTTAATGAAGGCAGAACATCGTGTGACAACAAACCGAAACAACCTCGGGCTCGCACAAGCCGGTCTTACGACATTATCGAGAAAGTGGAGAGAATTGTTTTGGGGAATCGCCGAATGACTGTTGAACAGATCGCCTCCAGAGTTGGCATTTCTGTGCACACAATCCTGCATGACGACCTGAAAATGCGAAAAGTGTCATCCAGGTGGGTGCCACGAATGCTGACGGACGACCACATGGCTGCCCGTGTGGCATGTTGACAGGCAATGTTGACGTGCAACGACAGCACGAATGGGACTTTCTTTTCGTCGGTTGTGACAATGGATGAGACGTGGACGCCATTTTACAATCCAGAAACAAAGCGCCAGTCAGCTCAATGGAAGCACACAGATTCACCGCCACCAAAAGAATTTCGGGTAACCGCCAGTGCTGAAAAAATGATGGTGTCCATGTTCTGGGACAGCGAGGGCGTAATCCTTACCCATTGCGTTCCAAAGGGCACTACGGTAACAGGTGCATCCTACGAAAATGTTTTGAAGAACAAATTCCTTCCTGCACTGCAACAAAAACGTCCGGGAAGGGCTGCGCGTGTGCTGTTTCACCAAGACAACGCACCCGCACATCGAGCTAACGTTACGCAACAGTTTCTTCGTGATAACAACTTTGAAGTGATTCCTCATGATCCCTACTCACCTGACCTGGCTCCTAGTGACTTTTGGCTTTTTCCAACAATGAAAGACACTCTCCGTGGCCGCACATTCACCAGCCGTGCTGCTATTGCCTCAGCGATTTTCCAGTGGTCACAACAGACTCCTAAAGAAGCCTTCGTCGCTGCCATGGAATCATGGCGTCAGCGTTGTGAAAAATGTGTACGTCTGCAGGGCGATTACGTCGAGAAGTAACGCTAGTTTCATCGATTTCGGGTGAGTAGTTAATTAGAAAAAAAATCGGAGGCCTTAGAACTTGAATGCACCTCGTATAGTGACCTCCTTTGTAGTGTAATCCGCTGTGCGCAAGCTGGTGAGACAGGGGGGTGACAGAGCCAGATCTAATTCGCGGGCTGGCACTTCGGCTGTGGTGTGCTGACACCACACGACAAGAGCTTACGAGAGTTGGTTCCAGAAGTACCGTGGACATCCGTCCGCAGCAGGAACTTCGCAGAACGCAAACCAATCACGCTGCCCGCGAAAAACACGCCCCCTACAGCGGCAGCGCCATCAGGGAGAGAGACGCGCTCTCAGATAACCGTGCACCAACAGAAGTTGTGAGTCATTACGAGTGTTGCTACGGAATTCCTGCAGAAGTTCGTCGTATCCTCAAGTCTTCAAGTCGCACAGTGGGATAGAAACAGTAGTCGATAGATAGTTCAAAAATGGTTCAAATGGCTCTGAGCACTATGGGACTCAACTGCTGTGGTCATAAGTCCCCTAGAACTTAGAACTACTTAAACCTAACTAACCTAAGGACATCACACACATCCATGCCCGAGGCAGGATTCGAACCTGCGACCGTAGCGGTCGTGCGGTTCCAGACTGTAGCGCCTTTAACCGCTCGGCCACTCTGGCCGGCTCGATAGATAGTGCTTAGTCTTCAGTAGAAACAGTGAATACAGTTATCATGTACGGACAGAGACCGCCTACCTAGAGATTCGCTACATACTGTTAGTGTGGATCTGTTCTTCGATTAGAACGTCAAGACAAAAGATTAGTTTTCTTCCGACTTTAGTTCAGGGAACATTATTTAGTTTGCGTTCACGGAATTGTAGCCAACACAGGACAGAGGGACTAAGCCTGCATTCTACAATTTGCAGTAACCAGCGCTGCCAAAGTTGAGTAATATACAGGGTGATTCAAAAAGAATACCACAACTTTAAAAATGTGTATTTAATGAAAGAAACATAATATAACCTTCTGTTATACATCATTACAAAGAGTATTTAAGAAGGTTTTTTTTCACTCAAAAACAAGTTCAGAGATGTTCAATATGGCCCCCTCCAGACACTCGAGCAATATCAACCCGATACTCCAACTCGTTCCACACTCTCTGTAGCATATCAGGCGTAACAGTTTGGATAGCTGCTTTTATTTCTCGTTTCAAATCATCAGTGGTGGCTGGGAGAGGTGGCCGAAATACCATATCCTTAACATACCCCCAGAAGAAAAAATCGCAGGGGGTAAGATCAGGGCTTCTTGGAGGCCAGTGATGGAGTGCTCTGGCGGCCGATCCATCGCCTCGGGTAGTTGACGCTCAGGTAGTTACGGACAGATAAGTGCCAATGTGCCTCTCCATACAGTTGATTGTGGAATTTGCAGCTCTCTGCTAGCTCTGCGAGTCGATTTTCCTGGGCTGCGAACAAATGCTTGCTGGATGCGTGCTACATTTTCATCACTCGTTCTCGGCCGTCCAGAACTTTTCCCTTTGCACAAACACCCATTCTCTGTAAACTGTCTATACCAACGTTTAATACACCACCTATCAGGAGGTTTAACACCATACTTCTTTCGAAATGCACGCTGATCAACTGTCGTCGATTCACTTCTGCCGTACTCAATAACACAAAAAGCTTTCTGTTGAGCGGTCGCCATCTTAGCATCAACTGACGCTGACGCCTAGTCAAATGTACAACTAAATGAAACTTTATAGCTCCCTTAATTCGCCGACAGATAGTGCTTAGCTCTGCCTTTTGTCGTTGCAGAGTTTTAAATTCCTAAAGTTGTGGTATTCTTTTTGAATCACCCTGTATTTTGCCATTCACTATTCTGTGTTACTTTCATTGTGTCTGTGCTGCCCTAGAACACACACATCTGTCCTGCCAAGACACCTTTTCTAGCCTCTTCCAGCGGCAGGGAGATTTTCATCAAAGTGAATGCCCCAAGTCCACAACAAACAGTAGGGAAATAATAACAGTATTGCTGTACATTTTCTTAGAAACTGAGAACTGTCCCAGCAGCTGTCTCGACTAGCACAGACAAGCGACGTGCCTTCGATCTGAGTGTGGCTCGCCTTCCTTCCCACATACCAAGCTAACTGGCGCAGTGGTTAACACACTGGACTCGTTCCGAGAGGACGACCATTGAAAACCATGCTTGGCCATCCACATTCAGGTTTCCTGTGGTTTACATAAATCGCTCAACACAAATGTCAGGATGGTTCCTTTGAAAGGGCACAGCGAGTTTCCTTCCCCATCCTTGACACAATCCCACCTTGTGCTCCATGTCTAATGCCCTCGATGTCGGCATGGTGCTAAACCCAATCTTCCTTCCTTCCTACATGCTGGTGCCCGGCTGTGTGAGCTACATTGTACCGGCATGTAGTTCTGGTTAAGAGACTGCCAACGGTTGTAATTGCTCAACTCTTTCACATACCTGGGTGAAACAATTTGTGGCGATGTGAAATGGAATCATGAGGTAGATTCAGCCGTAGGTGTAACACACTGGAGGAATCAGTCCTTTGCTGGAATACTCGGAAAACATAGGCAATCTGCAAAGAAGATTGGTTACATCCCTTCCTAGAATATTTTTCAAGTGTGTGGGACTCGTATCTAACAGGACGAGCAGCAGCTACTGGGTGTATACAGATGGGCAGTAACAGTGGTCACAGGTTTGTTTGAATTCAGGTGAGCGTCACAGAAGCAGTTAAATAACTTGAACTGGCAGACACCTGAAGACAGACGCCAACAATCAGGCAAATGTGAGTACTTACAGCAGCAGTGGCCAAGATTTCGGCCCGTAGGCCATGCCTGGACCCAAGTGCCGAAGCGCTCAGCCTCCCTTCACATTTCCCTAACCGCCCGCCACGTTGTTTGAGCGCGAGGAGGCGGAAGAGGGGAGAACAGCGAACGCGCCGCATTTAAATGGCAGTGAGTCGCACTGCAGACGACTTGGTTTTGTATTTCACATTTCTCAACAACATGGATCAGAAACAAAACAGGTTTTCGGTATTAATTATTTTCGGAGCGCTGCGGACATAATATAATTTTTATTTCTCAACAACATGGATCAGAAACAAAACAGGTTTTCGGTATTAATTATTTTCGGAGCGCTGCGGACATAATATAATTTTTATTTCTCAACAACATGGATCAGAAACAAAACAGGTTTTCGGTATTAATTATTTTCGGAGCGCTGCGGACATAATATAATTTTTATTTCTCAACAACATGGATCAGAAACAAAACAGGTTTTCGGTATTAATTATTTTCGGAGCGCTGCGGACATAATATAATTTTTATTTCTCAACAACATGGATCAGAAACAAAACAGGTTTTCGGTATTAATTATTTTCGGAGCGCTGCGGACATAATATAATTTTTATTTCTCAACAACATGGATCAGAAACAAAACAGGTTTTCGGTATTAATTATTTTCGGAGCGCTGCGGACATAATATAATTTTTATTTCTCAACAACATGGATCAGAAACAAAACAGGTTTTCGGTATTAATTATTTTCGGAGCGCTGCGGACATAATATAATTTTTATCTGGTTCAAATTGTCGGTATACAGACGTCGCAGACAATTTCACAGAGTTTCTCACACTAGTTACCACGGAACTGTGACATATTTAGTTTCGTAATCGAAAAACGGTCTCACACACAGATAGGTCGATCGAAATGTTGTAGCATTTTTGCAACCTCATTATGGAGACTTGGTAAATCTATCTGAAGACAGCAATGTAGACGTCCTAGACAGTTTTAACGTAAGAATATTTGTCATTGAAACTGAAATTATCTTGCGGGTCAATCATTTACATCTGTACATGTACAGGGCACTTTCAATTGAAACAGCAAATGACCTCAAATACAACTCGTAAACGGATGTAAGATTAACAGTGTTCTCACAAACTTTATAAAACTATCGTTGTAATTACTGCAAGATCACAATGAATTCTTCAAACCTCGCGATTTCTTTGATGCCAGGGAGCTTAGGCAAGTGAATTTATCTTTGTCAGAATATGTCCCTTCTACAACACAATTTTCTTTTTAAATGCATCCACGTCAAATCAGAAAGAAGTTACCTTGCAATGCCTTAGTGTGAGCGGCGTGCAGTGAGGTCCATTTAAAAAGTCATTCCGGATGTTTTAATTTTCGTTCCTGCACTCGTTTTTCCATCATAGATCCAATAATAGCAAGTTTTAAGTCGAAAAATCGTTCCAGGTATGACCCTTAACTTAACCAACATACTCTACAATATATATGAAGTCTCCATGCTCTTCGTTCATTTCCGCTGAGAACTGTTGGAACTGAAAATGGAGTAATGGGTGCGACTCCAGGACTTTTACTATTTGTAACACCAATTTCTTTACGCGCTCCTTGCCTGCAATTTTAGCACAAAGTAGAAATAACCTTAGAGGTCGGGTAACTGCAGCTAAAGAACTTGTATATAATGTGAAGGACAATCAAACAATTTAAAATAAAAGATGGTAAAATAATCTATATTAAACTGTCTTACCGGGCGGTTCTAGGCGCTTCAGTCCGGAACCGCGCTGCTGCTACGGTCGCAGGTTCGATCCTGCCTCGGGCATGGATGTGTGTGATGTCCTTAGGTTAGCTAGGTTTAAGTAGTTCTAAGTCTAGGGGACTAATGACCTTACAAGGGAACCTCCCCATCGCACCCCCCCCTCAGATTTAGTTATAAGTTGGCACAGTGGATAGGCCTTGATAAACTGAACACAGATCAATTGAGAAAACAGGAAGAAGTTTTGTGGAACTGTGAAAAAATAAGCAAAATATACAAACTGAGTAGTCCATGGGTCACATAAGCAACATCATGGAAAAAGTGTGCTTAGAAGCACCGTGGTCCCGTGGTAGCGTGAGCAGCTGCTGCACGAGAGATCCTTGGTTCAAGTCTTCCCTCGACTGAAAATTTTGCTTTCTTTATTTTTGCATAGTTATTATCTGTCCGTTCGTTCATCGACACCTCTGTTCACCGTAATAAGTTTAGTGTCTGTGTTTTGCGACCGCACTGCAAAACCGTGCGATTCGTAGACGAAAGGACGTGCCTCTCCAATGGGAACAGAAAACATTTGATCGTAAGGTCATAGGTCAACCGATTCCTCCACAGGAAAACACATCTGATATATTCTATACGACACTGGTGACGGCATGTGCGTCACATGACAGGAATATGTTGTCGACCCACCTAACTTGTACACCTGGCGAATGGGTAAAAAGATTCTTCTACCTTGCCCGATTTAGGTTTTCTTGTGGATGTGATAATCACTCCCAAAAAAGTGATGAAAACATAAGAGTTTGTCACATAAACTGAAAATAAAAAATTAAAATTTACACTCGATGGAAGATTTGAACCTAGGACTTTTCGTTCCGCAGCTGCTCACGTTACCACGAGACCACGGCGCTCCTGCGTTTCCATTGTCCTTACACTCGATGGAAGATTTGAACCTAGGACTTTTCGTTCCGCAGCTGCTCACGTTACCACGAGACCACGGCGCTCCTGCGTTTCCATTGTCCTTATTGTTGCTTATCCTCCCTTGAACTACTCAGTTTGTATATTTTGCTTATTTTTTCACAGTTCTACACAACTTCTTCCTGTTTTCTCAATTGATCTGTGTTCAGTTTTTCAAGGCCTATCCACTGTGCCAACTTATAACTAAATTTGAGGGGGGTGTGATGGGGAGGTTCCCTTGTTAGATGTTAAGTCCCATAGTGCTTAGAGCCATTTTGAAACTGTGTGAAAGTCCGCAGTTGCTGTTTATTGCACTGGGTGTTTCAAAAATGACCGGTATATTTGAAACGGCAATAAAAACTAAACGAGCAGCGATAGAAATACACCGTTTGTTGCAATATGCTTGGGACAACAGTACATTTTCAGGCGGACAAACTTTCGAGATTACAGTAGTTACAATTTTCAACAACAGATGGCGCTGCAAGTGATGTGAAAGATATAGAAGACAACGCAGTCTGTGGGTGCGCCATTCTGTACGTCGTCTTTCTGCTGTAAGCGTGTGCTGTTCACAACGTGCAAGTGTGCTGTAGACAACATGGTTTATTCCTTAGAACAGAGGATCTTTCTGGTGTTGGAATTCCACCGCCTAGAACACAGTGTTGTTGCAACAAGACGAAGTTTTCAACGGAGGTTTAAGGACCGAAAAGCGATACAATAAAGGATCTGTTTGAAAAATTTCAACGGACTGGGAACGTGACGGATGAACGTGCTGGAAAGGTAGGGCGACCACATACGGCAACCACAGAGGGCAACGCGCAGCTAGTGCAGCAGGTGATCCAACAGCGGCCTCGGGTTTCCGTTCGCCGTGTTGCAGCTGCGGTCCAAATGACGCCAACGTCCACGTATAGTCTCATGCACCAGAGTTTACACCTCTATCCATACAAAATTCAAACCCGGCAACCCCTCAGTGCCACTACCATTGCTGCACGAGAGACATTCGCTAACGATATAGTGCACAGGATTGATGACGGCGATATGCATGTGGGCAGCATTTGGTTTACTGACGAAGCTTATTTTTACCTGGACGGCTTCGTCAATAAACAGAACTGGCGCATATGGGGAACCGAAAAGCCCCATGTTGCAGTCCCATCGTCCCTGCATCCTCAAAAAGTACTGGTCTGGGCCGCCATTTCTTCCAAAGGAATCATTGGCCCATTTTTCAGATCCGAAACGATTACTGCATCACGCTATCTGGACATTCTTCGTGAATTTGTGGCGGTACAAACTGCCTTAGACGACACTGCGAACATCTCGTGGTTTATGCAAGATGGTGCCCGGCCACATCGCACGGCCGACGTCTTTAATTTCCTGAATGAATATTTCGATGATCGTGTGATTGCTTTGGGCTATCCGAAACATACAGGAGGCGGCGTGGATTGGCCTCCCTATTCGCCAGACATGAACCCCTGTGACTTCTTTCTGTGGGGACACTTGAAAGACCAGGTGTACCGCCAGAATCCAGAAACAATTGAACAGCTGAAGCAGTACATCTCATCTGCATGTGAAGCCATTCCGCCAGACACGTTGTCAAAGGTTTCGGGTAATTTCATTCAGAGACTACGCCATATTATTGCTACGCATGGTGGATATGTGGAAAATATCGTACTATAGAGTTTCCCAGACCGCAGCGCCATCTGTTGTTGAAAATTGTAACTACTGTAATTTCGAAAGTTTGTCTGCCTGAAAATGTACTGTTGTTCCAAGCATATTGCAACAAACGGTGTATTTCTATCGCTGCTCGTTTAGTTTTTATTGCCGTTTCAAATATACCGGTCATTTTTGGAACACCCTGTATTTTTCCCTGTATGACGACCGGTTTCATGCGCTGGAGATATATCTTCAGGTTATACAGAACTAATACTTCATGTGCCACGACTTCCAAGGTGCAAGTGCGCATAAAAACATATCACTCCTCGGTAAAACCATGGATGAACCTGCAGATATACGCATCGCATCCAAACCGTGCCTGATCAGTAAAACATCTCAGAAACTCTGTCAAAAGACGGGCTAGACAGCACACGACAATCCACATCTGATAAGATCAAACCATAGTGAAAATCCGCGGGGGAAACAAAGAATTAAGGCACTTTGGAAAGGCTCTGGGAAAGTGAAATTAATCTGTAAAGGAAGTCACATACAACTCTCTAATGCGACCAATTCTAGAATATTGTTACAGTGTTTGGAGTCGATACCCATATGCGTCAACAGCAGACGTCGGACGCATTGACAGAAGCGCTCTTAGGATCGCGACAGGACGGTATACGTCTTACGAAAGTGTTGCAGATGTGTTCGGTGAACTAGAGTGGGAACCGTTGGAAGAAATACGACGTACGGAGTTTTGGCAGATTTTAATGGGTAAGTTTTGAGAACCCATGTCTGGGAAGTTTGGTGGTCTGCGAACGTGTTTAAATTCAGAAGATTATTCCTGGAGCCACTCTGTAGCAGATCTGGACGTGTGTTGTGTCTCATTGCCCTGCTGGGATTGTCCAAGTCCGTCGGAATGCACAGTGGACATGAATGGATGCACGTGATCAGACAGGATGCTTACGTACGTGTCACATGTCAGAGTCGTATCTAGACGTGTAGGTGTCCATTATCACTCCCACTGCACACGCCCCAAACCTTAACGGAGCCTCCACCAGCATGAACAGTCCCCTGCTGACATGCATGGTCCATGGATTCATGAGACTGTCTCCATACTCCTACACGTCCATCTGCTCGACACGGGTAAGGCGAAGTGTAACTTTGTGTCGTGCAGTCATCAAGGGCACACGAGTGGGCCTTCGGCTCCAAAAGCCCATATCGATGATGTTTCGTTGAATGATTTGCACATTGACACTAGCTGATGGCCCAGCATTGACATCTGCAGTAGTCGGCGTAAAGGTTGCACTTCTGTCACGTTGAACGACGGTTTTCAGTCGTCGTTGGTCCTGTTCTTGCAGGATGTTTTTCCGGCCGCAGCGATGTCGGAGATCTGATGTTTTACCGGATTCACGGTCGCCACTTCATCGCTGCCTCGGAGATGCTGTGTCCCATCGCTCTTGCGCCGACTATAAAGCCACGTTCAGACTCAATTAAATCTTGATAAGGTGCCATTGTTGCAGCAGTAACCGATCTAACAACTGCGCCAGACACATGTTTTCTTATATAGGCATTGCGTGTATTCTGCCTGTTTACATATCACTGTATTAGAATACGCATGCCTATACCAATTTGTCTGGCGCTTGAGGGTAGTGATCATCTCGACCCCACCATGAGTAAATCTAAGAACCCACCAATGTATCGTCAGGGGTTACTTCGACAAGTTATAGTTACTAGTGGCCGTGGTCGGACACAAAGCAGTCAGCTTGTAGTCTTGCAATTTCTGCCAGTTCAGCAGTAAGGAGTCCAGCAATCGAGTAATCTGCAACTAATAGGTGTAGTACACACGTATTAAAATTCTCGATTTTAAATGGGAATGCAAGATGTGGGTGTAGCAAGTGTCACTGGGGAGAGAATTGGTGCAGAAGAAGCACGTTTCGTAGCAATTGCCTACCCTCAATGTAGGTACTTAGCTTTCTTTTCTGACAGGGAGTTACAAGCACGGAGAATTGCCTTGTCATTTAATAAAAAATGTTGTTATAAATAAGCAGTACCAGTTTTCATATTTGCTCATTTGTTTGTGGTTTAATGAAATACTCGCAAACGCTTTTTTCTTTTACCTTTCGTCCTTCCTTCCTTGTTGCGGGGGCGTACAGCTACCGCCGCATCCTGCGTCTTTGTCACCAGACGCCTCGATCTCACTATTCTTTCTCATGCTCTTCCATTTCTCTCATCTCCATCGCTTCTTGGATGCCACTTAGCCACATTTTCCGTGGTTTTCCTCTTCTTCTCCTTCTAGGAAGGTGCCATAAAATTACTCTATTGGTCCATCGGTCTTCATCCTTTCTTTTGACATGCCTAAACTATCCTAGCTGTCTTTATTTTATCTGTTCTACCACAAAGGACGTTCAAGAAATTTTGCACAGTTGTCTATTTTTTTTATTTTTTGCAGGAGGAGAATGAAATTTTTTGTGAACATATTTGGAACATTCAGCTATATACTGAGCCTGCTCAATGTCGCCTCCACCAGCTGTGACGCATCTGGCCCAACGCTCTTTCCATAATGTAAATGCACGTTGGTAAAATTTTGGGGATTGACTTTTACACCATCGCTTGACACAGAAAATAAGGTCTTTGTCACTATCAAATGTTTTACCGCGCAGATGGCCCTTCAGACGACTAAAGAGGTAAAAATCGGACGGAGCCAAGTCCAGACTGAAGGGGGACGAGGAACAATTTTCCAACCCATTTTCCTGATTTTCTCCTGCGTCATAAGGGCTGTGTGGGGTTTGGTATTGTCATGGTGTAGTCTGATGAGCTGACCCTGAAGCTGTGGTGTGTGGGTCTTGATGGCACGTCGCAGCTTCTCCAATGACAAACAGTAAGATCCCGGTTAATCGTGGAGCCAGGTTCCATGAAGTCAATGAAAATGGCACCACAGTGATCCCAGAAGAAGGAGGCCATCACCTTTCGGCCTGCTGTTCGTGAAAGTCTTGGTTTCTTCGTCCGAGGGGAACCCGAATGACGCCACTCCTAGGATTGAGTTTGCTCTCAGGTTCGGACAGAAACAACCATGTTTCATCCTGGGTAATGACGCCGTCAAAACACTGTTTCCACTCTTCAGTAAAGGTCTTCATCAGTCCCTCGCACGCATTCTTCCTTATCGTTTTCATTTCTCTTGTCAATAATCTAGGCACCCATCGCGCACAGATTTTTCTGTACCCTAGTGACTGTGATACTTATAACTCCTTCTCAGAAAAGAAAGCTAAGTACCTACATTAAGGGTAGGTAATTGCTACAAAACGTGCTTCTTCTGCGCCAATCTTCTCCCCAGTGATACCACACTATCCAATGACAAACGAGTCATTTCAGCAAGCTGTCGTGTCGTCACACATCTGTCATTTTGGATGATTTGATCAGTGGTCTCGTTATTCACATCAGTGACTGCTGTCGATGGTCTACCGCATCGCGGATTGTCCAGTAGAGAGAAATCACCTTGTTTAAATCTCTGAAACCACCGTTGGATACTGCTGCGGTCCACTGTGTCCTCCCCATAAACAGGGAGCAACTTCCTGTGCATCGATGTGATAGAGTCATCGCCGGTCTCGAAGAGGAACTTTATCACCGACCGTGGTCGCAACCTGACATCTACTTCACGGTCCATTGTGGCTCACCTGTAAATAAAAGAAAATACTTTTGTATACCAACTTACAGCTAAATGTTCCAAGTATGTTCACAAAAAATTTCACTCTCCTCCTGCGAAAAATAAAAAAATTAGAGACGACTGTGCAAAAGTTCTCGAACGCCCTTTGTATAACGAGTCTGTCCCCTTCCTCTGATTTTCTCAGTTCTTACGAGGTCAAATTGAGAAATTCTACAGGCTCTTCTGAAGTGGTTCATTTCTAAAGCTCTAAGTTTCTTTTTATTTCTTTCTGTGAGTTCCCAGCACTAACTGCCATATGTTGCTTGTTACTGGTTCCACAATGATTTGCATAAATGAATTTCAACCTTCAAACTCATTTTTGAGGATCAAAGCGGAGGATTTAATTTTGGGATAGCCGCCCTTTTCTGCCTGATCCATTGTTGGGCATCTCTTGTTACATATTCCATCACATGATGCGATACTATTCAGGTACTTAAACTCTTTACACACCTTAATAAGATGTCCATCAGCGTCCAGACTACTTCCCTTTTCTCCGCAACTTAGATATTCTGTCTTCTCAAAAGTAATTTGCAGACCTCACTTTTTATACTCTTCCAACGAGTTCCTGAGCATCTAGCATACCAGTATATTCTCTTCATGGTTTGCTGCAACGACCTGATCATCAGCATAGAAAAGTGTGTACATACACTGGCTCCCTATTTCCATATCCGTAGGATACTATTCAAGTTCTTAAACTCTTTACAAACTTTAAGAAGACGTCCATCAGTGTCCAGACTACTTCCTTTTTCTCCGCAACTTAGATATTCTGTCTTCTCAAATTTAATTTTCAGACTTCACTTTTTATACTCTTCCAATGACTTCCTGACAAGGGAACCTTCCCATCGCACCCCCCTCAGATTTAGTTATAAGTTGGCACAGTAGATAGGCCTTGAAAAACTGAACACAGGTCAATCGAGAAAACAGGAAGAAGTTGTGTGGAACTATGAAAAAAATAAGCAAAATATACGAACTGAGTAGTCGATGAGCAATATAAGCAACATCAACATCATGGTCTCAGGAGCCCCGTGGTCCTGTGGTTAGCATGAGTAGCTGCGAAACGAAAGGTCCTTGGTTCAAATCTTCACTCGAGGGGAAAATTTTACTTTCTTTATTTTCGCAAAGTTACGATCTGTCCGTTCGTTCATTGACGTCTCTGTTCACTGTAATAAGTTTAGTGTCTGTGTTTTGCGACCGCACCGCAAAACAGTGCGATTAGTAGACGAAAGGACGTGCCTCTCCAATGGGAACAGAAAACATTTGATCGCAAGGTCATAGATCAACCGATTCCTCCACAGGAAAACACATCTGATATATTCTATACGACACTGGTGACGGCATGTGCGTCACATGACAGGAATATGTTGTCGACCCA
Source organism: Schistocerca serialis cubense (assembly GCF_023864345.2). Classification (NCBI taxonomy): domain Eukaryota; kingdom Metazoa; phylum Arthropoda; class Insecta; order Orthoptera; family Acrididae; genus Schistocerca; species Schistocerca serialis. The sequence continues at coordinate 194,650,144 of NC_064647.1, read as the reverse complement.
CCTAACTTGTACACTTAGCGAATGGGTAAAAAGATTCTTCTACCTTGCCCGATTTAGGTTTTCTTGTGGATGTAATAATCACGCCAAAAAAAGTGAAGAAAACGTAAGAGTTTGTCACATAAACTGAAAATAAAAAATTAAAATTTTCACTCGAGGGAGGACTTGAACCTAGGACCTTTCGTTTCGCAGATGGTCTCGCTAACCACGGGACCACGACGCTCCTTTAGTCGAACTGTCATTGTTGTTGCCTATCTTCCCAAGGACTTCACAGTTTGTATATTTTCTAATTTTTTTCACAGTTCCACACAACTTCTTCCTGTTTCCTCAATTGATCTGTGTTCAGTTTTTCAAGGCCTATCCACTGTGCCAACTTATAACTAAATCTGAGGGGGGTGCGATGGGGAGGTTCCCTTGTGAGAATCTAACATACGAGTATATTCTCTTCATAGTTTGCTGCAACGACCTGATCATCAGCGTTGAAAAGTGTGTACATACACCTATTTCAATACCCATGCCAAAGCACTTTCTACACTACAGATTCAATGTCTTCGGCACATACGTGAGAGAGACAGACAGCATCCCTGTTTTAGTCCCTTAGTTATTCTAAAGGTGCCTCTAGACATTTCTTTTCCTACTTTAATGACACATGCTGCTGACTTGCAGAGGTTTCTGATGGTTCTTACATAACGTTTGGCCAGTTCCCCTGACCACAACACCTCCAACAAGCGTTTAGTGGAACTGTGTCATATTCTTTCTCGAGATCTATGAAAACCAAATGACTACTTGGGTTTTCGTCATTTTAAAAATCAAGAATTTCGAAGAAGATAAAAAATATGTGTGAAATCTTATGGGACTTAACTGCTAAGGTCATCAGTCCCTAAGCTTACCCACTACTTAACCTAAATTATCCTAAGGACAAACTCACACACCTATGCCCGAGGGAGGACTAGAACCTCCGCCGGGATCAGCCGCACAGAAATTTGGAAGAAAATTTTTTCTCGTTCTAACAGTTAGTTAGGCGCTGATGTTGGTGATGTAGTAAAGAGGATGGGTGAGGTAACGAAGCCAAATTTCATTACACTTTGGTAGTAAGCTGGGAACCACTGATCTTGGTGTAGGAACGGAAATCTTGAAGCAGATTAGCGCGTATAGGTGTTAATTGGTGAAATGTATTGGTGGATGCGGCGTGTGGGGTTCGATGTGCGGATTGGAGCGTGGAGTGAGGGCAGAGGCGGGGCCAGAGGGCCGCGAAAAGACGGAGCGCCGATTTCTGGGTGCCGGCGCAGCGCGGCGCGACTTGCGAACCGCACTGTAGCGTAAATAGCGGGCGGCGCGGCGCGGCGCGGCTCGGCGCGCGGCGTTGCGACGCCCGGGCCGCAAGGGCGGGGGAGGTGGGCGGGGAGGGAGAGGGGCGGGGGAGAGGGGAGAGTAGGGGAGGCGGCGCGCTGTGACCTCAGGCCCGGCACGCGCCCGCCGGGAGACCGTCGCACACGATCCGGGGAGCGCTTCACACGATCAGCAAGCGCGGCAGCGGTGCGACGTCACGGTGCGAAGTCCAAGGTATCCAGTCTTTATAAAAGTTGCGAGAGGGCAAGATTCGACTAGCAATGAGTACAAGATGTTCAGATAGGGCACTGAGGTTTTTGAAAATTAGGTACAGATTAGATATGAAGAACTGTTTCTCCAAAAATAATACCAACATTGGTGAATTTTACGGGGTATGAAAGAGAAGATGCTAAGAACGAGGGTCAAAAAGCGACCTTTACTGTAGTCTGATTAAAATTATTTGGTAGTTGACAGCTCACACATTGTAGCTGGTTTCTACCAGAGCGCTCAACGTCTTGCTCGAACCGTTCGCCATTGCCAGATTGCCACAACTATGAGTTCACTTCCATTCCCTTGTCCGGCTTTCTTTCTTGATGTGACTGGATCCCAACTCCTGGATCTGAGTCTTTTATTTTGTATTTCATCACACATGATAACCACACTGGAAACAACAAACGTGCGCGCGCACACACACACACACACACACACACACACACACACACACACACACACACACACACACACATATATATATATATATATATATATATATATATATATATATATATATACAACGTTGCATACACAGCACTAACCAAACACTGATGGATCTTTCCACACAAGACACGATTCAACGTCATTTATACAATTGTTATAATCACAGAAATTGGCTTGCATTAGAAAAACTTCACATGATATTGCGGGAAGTCGAATTTTTGAAGGCCACCAATTAATCATTATTATTATTATTTTTGAGCTTTTCCTCATTACAGAGGCTTATCTCCAACATAATAATTTACTTGGAAATTACAATACAAACAATAAATCTTCTTAAACTATACTCTCAAAATATTTCTCCAGGTGTTTCGATCTTGCATGTCCTCTTCCTCTGCGCCTATTCTCCTCATTGTGTGCTGTACATTTTGGAGCCAGGTGGTCACAGGTCGTCCTCTTCTTCTTCTCCCCTCCAGTTCCCACTCCAGTATCACTTTTGGTATCTGGCTTCATCCATTCGTCGTACATGCCCGTACCACTGTAATTTCTTCCTATCCATTACGTCATATATTCTTTCTTTTATTTCCATTCTCCTTATTACTTCGGTGTTCCTTATCTTTTCTTTCCTGGAGATTCTTGCCGATCTTCTCCAAAAGTCCATCTCCAGAGCTTGTAATTTTTTAATGTGCTTCATGTTAATTGTCCAGGTCTCCGTTCCATACAGAACCACACTTTCTAATATGGATTCGTATATTAATTTTTTAGTTCTGCTCATTACATTCCTGCTCCATAAGACTGAGTTAAGCATCCCAATGACCCTCCGTCCGCTACTAATTCTTTTATTGATTTCTGACTCTGATTTTCCCTCGATTTCTAAAATGGATCCCAAATAACAGAAAGTGTTTATCTTTTTGATTTTCTTTCCTTCAATGTATAGCTCATCTGAATCATTAGTCAAGTATTCTGTTTTTTGGTAATTAATCTTCAAACCCCAAGTTTTGTATGCTACTGCTAGTTGATTGCACATATAGTTAGCATCCTCCCCATCTTGTGCTACGACTACTTGATCATCAGCAAATAATAAATGATGTAGGTACACTCCATCTCTTATTTCTAATCCCATACTATTACATTTACGAGACCATGTTCTAAGGCTAATATCTATATAGATTTTAAATAATGATGGTGACATGGGACAGCCCTGTAAAAGGCCTTTGCTTGTTCTAAATTTCTGTGAAAGTTTATTACCAACTTTAACTTGGCAAATGTTGTCTTTATACATCTGTTGTATTATTTTAATCAAGGAAGGGTTTATGTTTGCCATATGTAGTGCTCTCCAAAGTAATTTTCTTGGAACAGTATCATACGCTTTTTCTAGATCTATGAAAATTAATCCTATATTTTTTTATTTTTCCCTATGTTTCTCCAAAATCTGTCGTAATGTGAAAATATGGTCTACACATGATCTCCCAGCCGTGAATCCACATTGTTCTTCTTGGGTTCTAAAATTTTTTTCCAGTTTGTTTTTAATTACTTTCGCAAAAATTCTCATTAATGTGTTTGTTACACAAATTCCTCGATAGTTTGAACAAATTTTGCGATCCCCTTTCTTAAATATTGTATTAATGTAACCTAGCTTCATCTCGTTGGGTATTGAACCTCCATGTATCATTTTGTTGAAGAGCTGTGTTATCAGTTTCACAATTTTGTCACCACCATATTTCAGACACTCCAGATTGATATTGCCTGGTCCCCGTGATTTACCATTCTTTCCTGTTCTCAACGCCTGAAGTACTTCACTTTCTAAAGTCTGAATCTCATCATCTTCATGTCATTTATCTTCCCCTGTTCCTTCTTCTAGATATTCTTCTCTGTCCTCATTTAATAATTTTTGGAAATACTCTTCCCATTCCTTTTGTGTTATCAGCTGGAGATTAGTTTTGCTTTTTGTATCCTGTCGAAGTCCTTTCAATCCTGACCATGCTTCTTTTGCTCTCCCAAATCCCAATTTGCTATTCACCTTGGCACATGTTCTTTCCCATGCTTCATTTTTTGCCATCCTTATTTTTTTCATCACTTCATTCTTCTTTTCCTTGTATATTGACCTTGTTTCTTCTGATTTATCATTCAACCACTGAAGGAATGCATTTCGTTTTTCTCTAACGAGGACCTCTAGTTCCTCTGACCATCACTCTGCTGCACGGTTGTGGTTGCTAACGTTTTTACCCAACATTAATCATTGTGGCTGTGATACCAGAATCGTAAATACAACAACATTTTGCAGCGTAATGATCCAGCATAGTGGTCAGTGTATAAACCTCAAGTGTAGAAGGTCGAAGATTCGAATTTCGTCAGCGAAACCATAATTTCTATTTTTGTAAATCTGATCAAGGACTTTTATTATAATTTTTATTCAGTTACTTGGTTCAAATTTAACTTTTTTCGTTTCTAATACTTCGCCACATCAGTTTAGTCATTGTACTGATATTTTTTAATTGATCTTATTTTTCTACCTATCATTCTTTGTCTTTTGGAATCTGCTTGTGTCATCTACAATCCGCAACCAAGTGCCAACCAGGACTGATCATCAGTTGGTAACGTGGCATTCCACATAGCCAGTGTGAGGGTTGTATTGTATTGTATGGAACGACAGAGAGACTTCGTCCCCACTGTAGCCCTCAGTGGTTCACAACCCCACAACAGGCTATAGCAGTCCACTCACCCCACCGCCACCCCACACTGAACCCAGGGTTACTGTGCGGTTTGGCCCCCCAGTGGACCCCTCTGGGAACGTCTCACACTAGACAAGTGTAACCCCAATGTTTGCGTGGTAGAGTAATTATGGTGTATGCATAAGTGGAGAAAGTGTTTGCACAGCAATCGCTGACATAGTGTAACTGAGGAGGAATAAGGGGAACCAGCCCGCATTCGCCGAGGCAGATGGAAAACTGCCTTAAAAATCATCCGCAGACTGGCCGACACACCGGACCTCGACAGTAATCCGCCGGACGGATTCGTGCCGGTGACTGGCGCATCTTCCCGCCCAGAAAGCAGTGTTTTAGACGGACGTCTAACCGGGCAGGCCCAGTGTGAGGACAGTTTCAGGTAAATGGTACAACTGAAATTTTCCTGTGCAAAGACACTTATTATGAAACCTTTCTTCTTCAGTTTGCTCATAGCCTTGAACACCATTAACAAAGCGAAAGAGATTTTATTTCTGCCACAAATTGTTCATAGTCATTTTCTTGGATACATTGCACATAACAAGATTGTCGTTAGATTAGACCGAGTTTAAATTCAAGGCTACAAAACTCATCATCTGCAACAGTTTAGTCATTGGTCACTTAAAATCAACTGCCAACAGAGCATCTCCCATTTCGGTCAAGCCTTCCAGCATTTGCTTCCAACATTGCTCCATGTTGCACATTAAGAGCATTTATGAAGTGTCGAGCCATGTTTGTGTGTCATCTGTAACAGAGTGGTAGCCATCAGTGGATGTGGCAACATCGTAGTGGCAAGTGACAGACATCAACTATCAAGTAATTTAAATCAGACTATAATGAAAATTATATGGTAATATGAGAGGCAGTCAAATTAAACCCGAACTCCTGCCACAAGGTGACTACGAATAGTTCCATTCAATAGTAATCACCACATATATTAAGACATTTATCCCACTGGGGGACGAGACAATCAGTTCCAGTTTTGTTAAATGCAGTGAGCTGCTGACGGATCCACAACTCCACCAGCTCTTGCACTTCCTCGTCCGACTGAAACCGATGTTCATGCACATCTTTTTTCAGGTCGCCAATGATGTGAAAATCATACAGTGAAGGACTTGGGCTGTACAGAGCCTCAATCCAACTGGCAAGGGTGGTGGGGGACAGATGGTATTGTGGGACAGGATTGTTCTTTCTGACAGCATTCCAACAGCCTGAGGGCAGATTGCAAAGCAAGAATGGAAACATCCCACATTTCTATCGACAAAGAAACCTAAAGCTGTTGACACAAGTTTGGGTAATGTCGTAATGACCTTCTTCTTTGACTGCAGCGGCCGTGTGCTTGTCGAGTTCCTCGAGTATGGAGCCACACTGAATGCGCTGTGCTATGAAGACACTTAGCAGAGACTGTGACATGCCGTAAAGTAAGAACGGCTGGAATAGGACGATAGCACCTCCCTGCACACTGCCAGTCGGATGACGGCTGTGTTTCAGTCATGTGATTTGGAAAGACTGCAATATCCTCTGTACAGCCTTGATCTTTCACTGTGTGATTTTCATATCTTTGGCCACCTGAAGAAAACCATGTGCGGCTGTTGGTTTCATTGAGACGAGTAAGTGCAAGAATAGATGCACTTGTGATCGATCAGTGGCCAATCATGTTCTACAAAACAATAATTGATCATCTCATGCACCAGTGCGATAAATGTTTTTAACACGTGCTGATTACTCTTGAATGGAACCATTCCATGGTCCCATTGTGGCAGGGGTTTGCTTTTCATACAATGTATGTATTTCTGGTATAGAACATACACACGAGATTGTGGAACCCATTTCTGATTCACCTAAAGTCAATGTCTTTTGTGCCGTGCCCTCTTCAAAAGTTCGCAGATTAACTTTATGTACAGAGAAAACTGTGACAGATTTTGTGTACCTGAACATGGTACAGCAATGGCTTATGAAATAATTACACCGAAACAGTGGAGACTTCATATTGCAAATAACCTCAACGTTGAATTGTCTCAGTGTCAGATTTAACGTTTTTCCCGTCATGACACTACTTTTCTTCAATGGTTTTCATGGTCACTTAACTCCTATGTATGGTGTCTGCTTATGGGGTTATTTCAAAGATCATATGAGCTTGCCTCCACTGCTACTTAAGTTTGAAAAGTTGCTAGGAAAGATAATTAATGTTGTCGCTGATATGACATGTTGGGCGAGGATTTGACTATCTTACTTGTTGTGGATTGGCAAGAGAGCCAACCCACTATGAGAGGAAGCCGAAAGGCACGCGTTTTAGCTGACGCAGGCTGGCGTGAGGTCTGGAACAGGACAAGGAAGTTAGACTTTAGCAAAATAGGACGTAGCTGTTGGAACACTTAACTTTAATCCGTAAATGGTGAACATCGCTCTTGACGGTACATGTTTTACAGCATCAATAGTAACTGGTAATGGCGCTTTGCTAGGTCGTAGCAAATGACGTAGCTGAAGGCTATGCTAACTATCGTCTCGGCAAATGAGAGCGTAATTTGTCAGTGAACCATCGCTAGCAAAGTCGGCTGTACAACTGGGCGAGTGCTAGGAAGTCTCTCTAGACCTGCCTTGTGGCGGCGCTCGGTCTGCAATCACTGATAGTGGCGACATGCGGGTCCGACGTATACTACGGACCGCGGCCGATTTAAAGGCTACCACATAGCAAGTGTGGTGTCTGGCGGTGACACCACATTACTGACATTTGCCAAGTCACAAGCATGCTCACACTGAGTGTGTGCCATATGAGTTTAAAACCAGGAGAGATGCTCTATTCACTGATATGCCACTACCCTGTCAGTCCAAAAAGTTTCGAGACTTGGTTTATAAAAAGATATAAACAACTCTAGCATGGGCATACGTTTAAATGAGGAATCTAGGCTTACGGATCTGTATTTAACTTATGACACCATTATTCTGGCATAAACACCACAAAAGGACCTATACTGGACCATCACATGGAGAAGGAGAAAATCATCAACAAAGACTATTACTATGCATCGTGGACTAACAAACCTAAACCAGCAATTCGCAGCAAACGATGAGATCTTCTGTCATGGAAAGTATTACCGTTGCACTATTGCGTCCATCCTCAGACGGCCGGACTCAGTCTTGAAACCATCCAGAAATTCGATTTCGAGCTGCTGCAACATCCCCCATCCAGTCCAGATCTTGCTCCACCAGATTTCAGTTGTTTGGGCTGCTGAAAAACGTTCAATACACAGAGGTGCAAGAAGTGGTGCATTCCTGGTATTTGCAACCAACCGAAGACCTTTTCAGCAGGAATATACAAGCTTGTAAAGCGCTGGACGTAGTGCATTTCAAAACCGGGTGCCTAAATTAAAAAATAATGTGTAAATTAAATTGCATTTTTAAGTGACTAAAGTGTTTTATGAGAAGTCCGGATAATTTTTGACTTACCTTCGTAGTACAGTCGATGAGTCACAACAGCTCAGCCATGACCCATTTAGGAAGATTAGGGATGGACCAGCCTCTCAGGTCAAGGCCCCCTTCCCTCAGAAACCGGCCCTGTTTAGACAAGAGCCGAGGGTGAGCACACAGGCAAGAGATCAGTTAACAGCCAGTTATCCCGATAGTTTTGCACTTAGACTTGGTGCAGTATTGTTTACCAGCTGTTACAAGTGACCACTGGTGTACAAATTCTCCTTCTAGTCTGGGTGCCCCTGTCTCCTTTGCAACCGTTAAAGCAGCTCAACCTGCCGCAATGGAGATACAAGAATTCGTGGGTAATGAAACATCTTGGTCAAAGCAGACCAGCTTGGGATTCCGCAAGCCTGGCAAGCTTCACGGGACTCACTCAGCCTGCTGCACCTGACTACAGAATGAGCAAGCATATGATTAGTGAAACTGAACAGTCCGATGTCGCTACAGAACAGCGATCTATTTGTCTGCATAGGTAGTTTCAAAGCAGCCCGTTTATCATAATGGTGGGAGCAGCAAAATGAATAAACTAAAAGGAGACAGGAGAAATTAAGAATTGGGGAATATACACCAGTCAGGGAGAAAGGGATAATGTAGATAATTTGAGACCTGTTTCTATGCCATCAGTGTTCGCTAAAGTTATTGAAAAGGCTGTCTATTAAGGACAGTTGGTCATTTTATATAACACGATTTGCTATCAAATGTTCAGTTCGGCTTTAGAAGTCGTTTAAAAACTGAAAATACTATATTCTCTTTTCTCTGTGAGGTACTGGACGGGTTAAACAAAAGGTTTCGGACGCTAGGCATATGTTTTTTTATTTAACTAAGGCATTTGATTGTGTTGATCACAAAATATTGCTCCAGAAGTTGGACCATTATGGAATACGGGGAGTAGCTCACAATTGGTTCACCTCTTACTTTAGCAACAGACAGCAAAAGAACATTATTCACAATGTTTAGAATGGCTATGACGTGGGGTCTGAGTGGGGGATGCCCCAGGGATCAATGTTGGGTCCACTCCTGTTCCTTATTTATGTAAATGATATGCCCTCTAGTATTACGGGTAACTGGAAAATACTTCTGTTTGCTGATGACACTAGCCTGGTAGTGAAGGATGTTGTGGGAAAAATTGGCTCGGTTTCAAATAGTGCAGCGTGTGACCTAAGTTTATGGCTCTTAGAACATAAGCTAACGCTAAATCACAGTAAGTTTTTACAGTCTCTAACACACAATTCAACAAAACCTGACGCTTTAATTTCACAGAATGGGCATATGATCAGTGAAACCGACCAGTTCAAATTTCTTAGTGTTCGGATAGATAGTAAGCTGTCGTGGAAAGCCCATGTTCAGGATCTTGTTCAAACACTTAATGCTGCCATTTTTACTATTCGAACGGTATCTGAAGTGAGTGATCGTTCAACACGAAAGTTAGTCTACTTTATTTATTTTCATTCGATTATGTCGTATGGTATTACACTACTGGCCATTAAAATTGCTACATCAAGAATAAATGCAGATGATAAACGGGTATTTATTGGACAAATATGCCTTATACTAGAACTGACATCTGATTACTTTTTCACGCAATTTAGGTGCATAGATTCTGAGAAATCAGTACCCAGAACAACCACCTCTGGCCGAAATAACGCCCTTGATACGCCTGTGCATTGAGTCAAACAGAGCTTGGATGGCGTGCACAGGTACAGCTGCCCATGCAGCTTCAACGCGATACCACAGTTTATGAAGAGTAGTGACTGGCGTATTGTGACGAACCAGATGCTCGGCCACTATTGACCATGACCAGACGTTTCCAGTTGGTGAGAGATCTGGAGAATGTGCTGGCCAGGGCAGCAGTCGAACATTTTCTGTGTACAGAAAGGCCCGTACAGGACATGCAACGTGCGGTCGTGCATTATCCTGCTCAAATCTAGGGTTTCGCAGGGATCGAATGGAGGGTTCAGCCACGGGTCGTAACACATCTGAAATGTAACGTCCACTGTTCAAAGCGCCGTCAATGCGAAGAAGAGGAGACCGTGACGTGTAACCAATGGCACCCCATACCATCACGCCGGATGATACGCCAGTATGGCGATGACGAATACGCGCTTCCAATGTGCGTTCACCGCGATGTCGCCAAACACGGATGCGACCATCATGATGCTGTAAACAGAACATGGATTCATCCGAAAAAATGACGTTTTGCCATTCGTGCACCCAGGTTCGTCGTTGAGTACACCATCGCAGGCCTGCTCCTGTTTGTGATGCAGCGTCAAGGGTAACCGCAGCCAGGGTCTCCGAGCAGATAGTCCATGCTGCTGCAAACGTCGTCGAACTGTTGGTGTAGATGGTTGTTGTCTTGCAAACGTCCCCATCTGTTGACTCAGGGATCGAGACGTGGCTGCACGATCCGTTACAGCCATGCGGATAAGATGCCTGTCATCTCAACTGCTAGTGATACGAGGCCTTTGGGATCCAGCACGGCGTTCCGTATTACCCTCCTGAACCCACCGATTCCATATTCTGCTAACAGTCATTGGATCTCGATCAACCCGTGCAGCAATGTCGTGATACGATAAACCCCAATCGTTATAGGCTACAACCGACCTTTATCAAAGCCGGAAACGGTACGCATTTCTCCTCCTTACACGAGGCATCACAACAACGTTTCACCAGGCAACGCCGGTCAACTGCTGTTTGTGTATGAGAAATCGGTTGGAAACTTTCCTCATATCAGCATATTGTAGTCGTCGCCACCGGCGCCAACCTTGTGTGAATGCTCTGAAGATCTAATCATTTGCATATCACAGCATCTTCTTCCTGTCGGTTAAATTTCGCGTCTGTAGCACGTCATCTTCGTGGTGTAGCAATTTTAATGGCCAGTAGTGTATATTTTTGGGCAACTTGGCGAAGAAGGATGCCGCCACTGCCGTGATTGTTGCTTGGTCTCTGGTGTAAAGTGATATGCCCAGGTTTGGTCATTCGTGACAATTGAGTCCAGAAAGTTGTCCTGTTCGGCTGCAAGGCGGTGAAGAAATGCGCGGGAAGCATCAACTCGTTGCGGCATGTGGTCCTCTGTCAGCATGCGTAGCACCCATCTCACGCACACCTTCCCGTAATTCAATGTATCCGTTAAAATTCTGTGAGGGGTGCTTCGGGAAACCTCAGGAAGCAACGTGCAGAGATCATCCAGGGTGATCCGCCGGTCTTCACGAGTGCTTTGCTCAACCTTCAGCGCTGTCTCCTCAGAAATAGACGGTCTCCCGCTCCTTTGTTCGTCGTGAATTTCGGTCCGACCAGCTGTAAACTCTCTTCAACACTTACGAACATTTTTGACACCCATGCACGACCTGCCATACACTTCCGTCAATTGGCGAGTGATTTCAATCGTCGCAGCGCCCTTTGCGTTCAAAAACCGCCTGGGGGATGTTTCTAGAATGAATGGCTGTCGCTAAGCCATGTCTCCGCAATATCCTTTCTTTCGGGAGTGCTAGTTCTGCAAGGTTCGCAGGAGAGCTTCTGTAAAGTTTGAAAGGTAGGAGACGAGCTACTGGCAGAAGTAAAGCTGTGAGGACGGGGCGTGAGTCGTGCTTGGGTAGCTCAGTCGGTAGAGCACTTGCCCGCGAAAGGCAAAGGTCCCGAGTTCGAGTCTCGGTCCGGCACACAGTTTTAATCTGCCAGGAAGTTTCAAGACAAATGTTTTTTTCTGTGCGATTTGTGATTTACCATTAGACACCACGGGAGCCATCTTGCACACACTTTTGAATATCCAAGAGTGTGGATGCATCCACAGTTCCTTCGCTCATTGACAGATGCAGAGCCGACTGCCGAGTCGTAATGCGTCTGTCCTCGCGAAAGACATCGTCAGCTCGCTGCAACATGTCAGGTGTGACAGCCGTGGACGGTCTCCCCGACTGCTGCAAATCTTGGAGCTCCGCCAAACCGCCTTCTGATGACCTCACCCTCCGTGACCAGCGACTAATTGTACTTCTGTTGACAGCAGATGCTCCATAGACTTTGCACAAGCGATTCTGAATATCGCCCACAGGTTCTTTCTTTGCAGTGAGAAATTCAATGACGACATGTTGCTTGTAACGTACATCACCTACAGACGCCATTTTGAAACTATCCTGCAGTCACGCTATCTGTCGGATGTAACAAAAACTTGGCACGCTCACTCAGAAGACTTCAGATAATTTCGAATTCGCAGCATTGTTTGCGGCTGAGAAGAAAAACGCGGTGCACTACTTCCTGGGAAACCCTCCTATAAGCAACCGTAGATGATTACTGTTGGCACAAAGTAAAGAAGAATTTTTAAATACTCTCTTGCTGAACCTGAAAGAAGAAAGTGAAAAAACTCGTCATAATCTGAATGTTAAGAAAACGGAAATTATGTCAACTACACCTATCATTTGATGACAGATAGGAGGAGAAACAATGGAGGTAGTGTCTACGTTCAACTGTCTCGGTTCCCAGATTTCTGATGACGGTGACTGCAGCCACGAAATCAGAAGACGCTTGCAGCTTGGTAGAAAGGCAATGTCAATCCTTGTCAAAGCTTTAAGGAGTAGAGATATGACTTTAGCAACAAAGATCCGTATTGTAAGTGCTATGGTCTTTCCCGTTGTGATGTATGGATGTGAAAGTAGACCATTAGAAAGGCGAAACGGCGAAGAATAGACACCTTTGGAGTGTGGTGTTGAAGGAAACGTCTTAGAGTCCCATGGACTTCAAAGTGAACGAATAGGTACAGCAAATAATTCCTGAGTGGTCCCATGAAGGTCTTATACTAAAATAAAAGCTGAGCTATTTTGGACACATCATGAGAAGACATGTTTCACTGGATAAAAACACTAATGCTGGGGAAGGTCGTAGGCAGTAGAAGAAGAGGACGTCAGAGGATGAGGTGGATCGATGGCATCACGGAAGTAATGTGCTCGAACCCGGAAAGTCTTCTGGCGTACTTTGACTCGTGAGGTCACGGGAAGTCAGAACCGACTAAACGAATAGAGAAGGTGAGAGAAAGAGAGCAGGCTGCCCGTTCTGCTGGCTAAAAGGCCGGCATGGGCGGATTTCAGAGTACTTGACGGCTCAACACAAAAGTTTTGTCTCAAGTACAGATAGTGTTGAGGATCAGTGGACAAAGAGTTCAAAACCATCGTACAATATGCATAGATGAGTATGTGCCAAGCAAGGTCGTAAGAGATGGAAAAGAGCCACCGTGGTACAACAACCGAGTTAGAACACTGCTGCGGAAGCTTCACAGCAAACATAAACATAGCCAAAGCTTTGCAGACAAACAAAAATTACGCGAAGCGAAATGTGGTGTGAGGAGGGCTATGCGAGAGGCGTTCAATGAATTCGAAAGGAAAGTTATATGTACTGGCTTGGCAGAAAATCCCAAGAAATATTGGTCTTGTGTCAAAGCGGTAGGTGGACCAAAACATAATGTCCAGACACTCTGTGACCAAAATGGTACTGAAACAGAGGATGATAGACTAAAGGCCGAATTCTAAATGTCTTTTTCCAAAGCTGTTTCACAGAGGAAGACTGCACTGTAGTTCATTCTCTAGATTGTCGCACAGATGATAAAATGGTAGATACCGAAATAGATGACAGAGGGATAGAAAACCAATTAAAATCGCTCAAAAGAGGAAAGGCCGCTGGACCTGATGGGATACCAGTTCGATTTTACACAGAGTACGCGAAGGAACTTGCCCCCCTTCTTGCAGCGGTTTACCATAGGTCTCTAGAAGAGCGTAGCGTTCCAAAGGATTGGAAAAGGGAACAGGTCATCCCCTTTTTCAAGAAAGGACGTCGAACAGATGTGCAGAACTATAGACCTATATCTCTAACGTCGATCGGTTGTAGAATTTTGGAACACGTATTATGTTCGAGTATAATGACTTTTCTGGAGACTAGAAATATATTCTGTAGGAATCAGCATGGGTTTCGAAAAAGACGATCGTGTGAAACCCAGCTCGCGCTATTCGTCCACGAGACTCAGAGGGCCATAGACATGGGTTCGCAGGTAGATGCTGTGTTTCTTGACTTCCGCAAGGCGTTTGATACAGTTCCCTACAGTCGTTTAATGAACAAAGTAAGAGCATATGAACTATCAGACCAATTGTGTGACTGGATTGAAGAGTTTCTAGATAACAGGACGCAGCATGTCATTCTCAATGGAGAGAAGTCTTCCGAAGTAAGAGTGATTTCAGGAGTGTCGTAGGACCGTTGCTATTCACAATATATATAAATGACCTTGTGGATAACATCGGAAGTTCACTGAGGCTTTTTTCGGATGACGTTGTAGTATATCGAGAGGTTGTAACAATGGAAAATTGTACTGAAATGCAGGAGGGTGTGCAACGAATTGACGCATGGTGCAGGGAATGGTAATTCAATCTCAATGTAGACAAGTGTAATGTGTTGCGAATACATAGAAAGAAAGATCCTTTATCATTTAACTGCAATATAACAGGTCAACAACTGGAAGCTGTTAATTCCGTAAATTATCTGGGATTAGGCATTAGGAGTGATTTAAAATGGAATGACCATATAAAATTAATCGTCGGTAAAGCAGATGCCAGATTCATTGGAAGAATCCTAAGGAAATGAACTCCGAAAACAAAAGAAGTAGGTTACGGTACACTTGTTCGCCCACTGCTTGAATACTGCTCACCAGTGCGGGATCCGTACCAGATAGGTTTGATAGAAGAGATAGAGAAGATCCAACGGAGAGCAGCGCGCTTCGTTACATGATCATTTAGTAATCGCAAAAGCGTTACGGAGAAGATAGATAAATTTCAGTGGAAGACTCTGTAGGAGAGACGCTCAGTAGCTCGGTACAGGCTTTTGTTGAAGTTTCGAGAACATACCTTCACCGAGGAGTCAAGCAGTATATTGCTCCCTTCTACGTATATCTCGCGAAGAGACCATGAGGATAAAATGAGAGAGATTAGAGCCCTCACAGAGGCACACCGACAGTCTTTCTTTCCATGAACAATACGAGACTGGAATAGGAGGGAGAACCGATAGAGATACTCAAAGTACCCTGTGCCACACACAATCAGGTGGCTAGCGGAGTATGGATGTAGACGTAGATGCAGATTCGAAGCGGTTCTAGGCGCTTCAGTCTGGAACCGCGCGACCGCTATGGTCGCAGGCTCGAATCCTGCCTCGGCCATGGATGTGTGTGATGTCCTTAGGTTAGTTAGGTTTGAGTAGTTCTAAGTTCTAGGGGACTGATGACCTCAGAAGTTAAGTCCCATAGTGCTCAGAGCCATTTTTTTTTACACCTCTGCTGGTAAGACGGCACTTTGCTTCAGAGGACCGCCGCGGAGTATACGTGTGTCTCATCGTATAGTGGAGCGCTGCTACTCAACAAGTAGGCTCGGCGGCAGTCATCATTGGCTCATCGGCTGACTGGCCTGCTCTTTGCCGCCGGGCAGCCGCCATCCGCCCCCCCGTCAGGCTGTTTTGACAATGTTCTGTGCGCGGCGGCGAGCGCGCGATAAGCCGAGAAGAAAATTAGTTTATGTCACCACGTCGCGCTGACGGCATAAAAAAAGCACACACCCACCCACACACAGACTGAGGGTAAAAAAAAAGAGATGAAAAAAAAAAAGACATCCCGTGCGTACGGCGGGCGCAAAGGTTCCCATTTTATTCGCTCACTCTGAGGGATGAATGAATTTATTGTTCCAGTCTCATAAAAATATTTGCGTAGCGTTAAAACCGGCGACGGCCGCAGCGTAAACGTTTGCGTTGCGTTAAAGCCGCGGATTGATTTCCTTTTCTTTTTCTGCGTTTCCCTCTTTCCCACGTCATTCATTTAATTTTATTTTTTTGTTCTTATTTAACGATGTCGTGGAATCTTATGGCGCTCCTATTGTTTAATTTTCCGCAATTCTGTAAACCGGTGAAACTTGATTACCGCACGATATGCACCCAGAACTTGGTGATACACTGTCTATTAAGCGGTACTGATTACAAATATGGAGTTTGCTTTCTGGTTAACGATATGGGGCCTGCTGGGTGGTCTTCACGAATTCTGTATCTAAACGGATTTCTGTTTGAAATAACCAATAACCAGCACCTCGGCTCTATAATGGAATATTTAAAACCAAACCAAGACTCCCTTCACATACACACACACACACATATACACACACACAGATATATTTATAGATATATATATATTGCTTGCCGTTTTAGTCAAGTTTACTGTTGTCTCCTCCAAAGTAGCTCCCTTCTGATTGCACACACTTTTTCCAGCGCTTCTGCCATTGTTGGTAACGTTTCTGGAACTCATCTTTTGTAATATCCTCCAATACCCTCGTTACAGCTTTTTGGACGTCTTGTGTTGCTTGAAAATGGTGTCCCTTGACCTTCGTTTTGGCTCTTGGAAATAGAAAAAAGTCGCACAGAGCGATATTTGGTGAATAAGGTGGCTGTGGTAGTACTGAAAATTGTTTTGAGGTTAAAAATTACTGTACTGACAGAGCAGTATGGAATGGCGCATTATCATGATGCAGAATCCAATTACTACTAGACGAACCGTTTCTCGATTGATGTTCAGTTCTTCTGCAATCATTTTCACGGATAATCTTCGATCAGATCGTACGAGTTCACGCACCCTGGCCAAGTTGACATCCGTCTCTCAAAAGTAAGTTAGATTTATTCTCACCTCTCTTGCGCAATTCATCTTTGATTGGATGTTAATTTTGCAACCAGGGAAGATCAGAAAGTGACACACAATAATTGCGTTATCAAAATGTTTCATAGGTAACACAACAAAAAAACAGAAATGAACTTACATCTTTTACCTACTTTTTTACATACGAGGTGCGACAATAAAGTAATCAGACTGATTTTCTTTGCAAGATGTGGCAACCATGCAGGTTTACGTAGTCACAATATCTTTGACCTTGGTCTATAAGCTGCTTCTAGTCCAAGCAGCACATCGATGCTACTGCTCAGTCGTGAGTTGTGCTGTAATAAGTTAACATCTGTTTGTGTCTCTCGTCACGGAAATGGAGCCGCATCTATAATGAAATATTTAAAACCAAAGTAAGACCCCCTTCACACACACATACACACGCGCACACAAACACACACACACACACACACACATACACATATACATACATACACACTCCACAAATCTCTCAAAAAAGGTTAGATTTATTCTTACCTCTCTTGCACAATTCATCTTCGATTGGATGTTAATTGTCTTACCAGGGAAGACCAGAAAGTGACACACAATAATTGCATTACCAAAATGTTTCATAGGTGACACAACAACAAAAAACAGAAATGAACTTACATCTTTTACCTACTTTTCTACATACGAGGTGCGACAATAAAGCAATCAGACTGATTTGCTTTGCAAGATGTGGCAACCATGCAGGCTTGCATAGGCACAATATCTTTGACCTTGGTCTATAAGCTGCTTCTAGTCCAAGCAGCACATCGATGCAACTTCACAGTCGTGAGTTGTGCTGTAATAAGTTAACACGTGTTTGTGTCTCTTGTCACGGAAATGGAACCGCATAATATTGCGCAACATTATGCCATTTCTTTTTACGTTAAATTGGGTGAAAACACGACAGCTTACGGCAAGCTTCAGAAGGCTTTTGGAGAGGAGGGTATATCAAGAGCTCAAGTTTTTCGTTGACTCCGTCTTACTTGGTCAAGTTATCATAATTCTATAAAATGCACCTTAATGTTTTAACGTGTAATTGCCTCCCTCGCTTGTACTTCAGGCCTTCAGCTGTTAATAGTTTGTAGCATTGCTTGTGGCCTTCAGCTGACAAATAATTTTCAATTCTTTCTTAATAAGGCCTTCAGCTGTTACTATAGCTTGTTACAGTTTTTAAGAAAATATGTTAGTATTTGCTAACGTGTAACTGTCTTTCTCACTTGTAATTCAGGGCTTCAGCAGTGGAGTATTCTGAAGTTGCTTATGGCCTTCAGCCAACAAATAATTTTGAATTCTTTCTTAGTAAGGCATTGAGCCATCAGTGTAGTAAGTTCCTTTAAAATGATTGTCGAAAATTATTTCCTCTATAAAGTGTATGTGTTTACTGTAGCCAACGGTAGCTGATTACAGCCCCATCCACAATCGTTGCCTTATATTGCCTGTCTCTGACTACCAGGTCACAGCACGCAAGAGGCCCGCACCATGGTGTAAGCCAAAGTACGATTGTGTATATCCTGTATGACAACCGCTAGTATCCCTGTCACCTGGAACGAGTCTTAAGTATTAATAGCACATTTCCCTCTAATGAATGGATTTTGTCGATGGGTTCTGCAACAGATCATCACAATTATGGGATTTCTGTCAT
The DNA here is from genome assembly GCF_023864345.2 of Schistocerca serialis cubense. Classification (NCBI taxonomy): domain Eukaryota; kingdom Metazoa; phylum Arthropoda; class Insecta; order Orthoptera; family Acrididae; genus Schistocerca; species Schistocerca serialis. Next base: position 194,631,567 of record NC_064647.1, on the reverse strand, counting down.
CAGCCCTCTTTGCCGATGAAGCAACTGTCACCAGGGCTGGCGTCATCAATCTCCATAATGATCAGATGTGGGCTACAGACAATCCTCAGGGAAAGGCTGAGGTGTCTCATGAACATCGGTTCAGCATCAGTGCGTGGGCAGGGATTCCTGGCGACCACACACTTGGACTGGTTATTACTACAAAACGCCTGGACCGAGGAATGCACCTGTTCTTCCTGCAGAATACTCTGCCTGGGCTGCTTAAGAGCGTGCCTTTGGCAATACGACAGGTTATGTGATTTCTGCATTACAGAGCAACACCACACTTCTGCACTGCAGTTCACCGACACCTCAACATCTTACCTAGATGTTGGATAGGATGCGGAGACACTGTAGCAATTTCACGCCAGTGGTGTGTTGAACCGAAATGCGGTTGGCATCCCTGCACATCCCTGTGTTTAATGTGTAACTGCCGGAAGTTTCATTGTTGTATGTCTGTTAGTTATTGCTCAGTTCTGTATTGAGTAGACCATTGTTTCGCACAGTTTGCGAATTTCAAGACGGCAGAGTTAGAGGAGCTAAGCGCCTGCATTAAATTTTACGCGAAACTCAAGAAAACCTTTACAGAGACACACCAAATCATGTTTTCTACGTATTCCTTTCCTCTCCGAGTCTACGCAGAATCTCCTCATTCCTTATCTTATCAGTCAACTTTCTTTTTAACATTCGTCTGTAGCACCACATCTGAAATGCTTCGACTCTCATTTCTTCTGGTGTTTCCACACTCCATGTTTCACTACCGTGCAATGCTGTGCTCAAAACATACATTCTCAGAAATGCATTCCTCAAATTAAGGCCTCTGTTTGATACCAGTAGACTTCTCGTGGCCAGGAATTCCTTTTTTCTCAATGCTAGTCTGTTTTTATGCCCTCCTTGCTCGATTCGTCATTGGTCATTTTGCTACCTAGGTAGTAGAATTCCTTAACTTTATCTACTTCGTGACCATCAATCCTCATGTCAAGTTTCTCGCTGTTCTCATTTCTGCTACTTCTCATTACTTTCGTCGTTCTTCGATTTACTCTCAATCCATACTCTGTACTCATAAGACTGTTTATTCCATTCAGCAGATCCTGTAATTCTTCTTCCCTTTCAGTCAGGAAAGCAATGTCATCAGCGAATCTTTTCATTGATATCCTTTCACCTCGAATTTTAATTCCACTCCCAAACCTTTCTTTTATTTCCATCATTGCTTCTTCGATGTACAGATTGAATACTAGGACGAAAGACTACATCCGTGATTTACATCCTGTTTAATCCGAGCACTTCGTCCTTGGTCGTCCACTCTCATTTCCTCGTGGCTCGTGTACATATTCGTCCGCAGCTCGTGGTCTCACGGTCGCATTCTCGCTTCCCGAGCACGGAGTTCCGGGTTCGATTCTCGGCGGGGTCAGGGATTTTCACCTGTTTCGAGATGACTGGGTGTTTGTGTTGTCCTCATCGTTTCATCATCATTCACGAAAGTGGCGAGATTGGACTGAGCAAAGGTTGAGAATTTGTACAGGCGCTGATAACCCCGCAGTTGAGTGCCCCACAAACCAAACATCATCATCTTGTACATATTGCATATTACCCGTATCTCCCTATAGCTTACCCCTATTTTTCTCAGAATTTCGAACACTTTGCACTATTTTACATTGCCGAACGCTTTTTCCAGGTCGACAAATCCTATCAACGTGTCTTGATTTTTCTTTAGTCTTACTTCCATTATCAACGGCAACGTCAGAATCGCAATTCTGGTGCCTTTAACTTTCCCAGAGCCAAACTGATTGTCATCTAAAACATCGTCAACATTTTTCCATTCTTCGGTATATTACTGTGACTGTTGAAACCACTCAAAATAACCGGTTTGAGAAATAACCAATTTTCGGTTTTTATTCGTATTACTTACTGTAGTTAACGCAGAAATCGAACAAAGACTGAAAAATTTTGGCTTCCTCAGCTTCAAGTTACGTAGAATTAAATTACTAAATTAAATAGGCGAACAAAAGAAAATTAGTTCTTCCACTGTGGGGTATTTTTCACCAAGTGGTAAATAGTGGAATATTATAAAAAATCGCCGTATTCTCCGACTGATTTTAATTTTTTGAAACTCTGCTCGAAAATCATGTAATTGTGGCTCAAACCACTATTTGGGCATTAGGAATTCAGTGCCAAAGAGTGAAAACCGAGGGCAACAGGGAATGAATTGTTAAATTAGAATATTTCTCCACATTTTTTGTCACAAGTTTATTGTAGCTACTCACATTCTTAATTCCGTAAAGGTTCCGGTGCCGCACTTCGTCAAATACCTCCGTACGACGAATGTTGCCACTCTGTAATACAATGTCCCAAAACTACCATACACACCAGATCAGGGAAGTCTCGCAGACAGCATGTACACGCGTTCCATCCTATTGGCCACGTGGCTTTGCTTTTCCCATTTTCTATAAAAACACAATGAAAATTTCGCTAGTAAAACTTACTCTTTTTTTAAAAAAAAGAAAAACAAGGGTCATTTAGAAACCAAAAATTTTAGCACTGCTGTTATGGATGATTTATATTAGTAAAAATAAAAAACCACCTGTTAAAGCTTATATTATGTTGGAACATATATTGTATTCGAATATTTTGCATTACCGCGAAGGAAATGGTTTGTTGACACATAGTCAAGACGGACTTGGAAAACCTCATTCTTGTGGAAGACAATTAGCTCTTTAATCACACGAAGTGTTGAGTGCTGTCGGCAAGGGATTTGAAATTAATTCCGTATTTCTGTATTTCCAGAAGGCTTTTGATATCGTACCTCACAGGGGCTTGTAAGCAAATTACGTACTTATGGAATATCGTCTCAGATCTGGGACTGACTCTGTGATTTCCTTTCAGAGAGGTCACAGTTCATAGTAACTGACGGAAAGACATAGAGTAAAACAAAAGTTCACCAGGGTAGACTTATGGGCCTTCTGCAGTTCCTTATCTACATAAATAATTTAAGACACAATCTGAACAGACGTCTTAGGTTGCTTGCCGATGATGCTGTCGGTCATAGTCTACAAAAGTCACCAGAAGATCAAAACTAATTGCAAATTAGGTATCTTTATGGCGTGGAAGTTGGTAGTTCCCAGTAAGTAATAATGTGAGGTCATTCACATTACTACTAAAAGGAATCCCTTAAACTTCGGTTACACGATAAATCAATCAACTCTAAAGGCCGTAAATTCGACTACGTACCTAGGAATAACAATTACGAACTACTTAAATTGGAAAGGACACATAGAAAACTTTGTGCGGCAGACGCACCAGAGTCTGCGTTTTATTGGCAAAGCGTTTAGAAGATGCGGAACATCTACTAAAGAGACCGACTACACTACAGTTGTCCGTCCTTTTTTGGGGTACTGCTGCGCGGTGTGGGAGCCTTGGAAGACATAATTAAGAGAGTACACCGAGAAAGTTCAAAGAAGGGCACTACTTTTCAGGAAATACACACTATATATATATATATATATATATATATATATATATATATATATATATATATACTTCTCTAAAATATCTTGGAGTACGCGTGCGGAAAGGTTTGAAGTGGAATGATCACATAAAATTAATTGTTGGTAAGGCGGGTATATATATATATATATATATATATATATATATATATATATATATATATATACTTCTCTAAAATATCTTGGAGTACGCGTGCGGAAAGGTTTGAAGTGGAATGATCACATAAAATTAATTGTTGGTAAGGCGGGTATATATATATATATATATATACATATATATATATATATATATATATATATATATATATATATATACTTCTCTAAAATATCTTGGAGTACGCGTGCGGAAAGTTTTGAAGTGGAATGATCACATAAAATTAATTGTTGGTAAGGCGGGTACCAGGTTGAGATTCATTGGGAGAGTCCTTAGAAAATGTAGTCCATCAACAAAGGAGGTGGCTTACAAAACAGTCGGTCGACCTGTACTTGAGTATTACTCATCAGTGTGGGATCCGTACCAGGTCGGGTTGACGGAGGAGATAGAGAAGATCCAAAGAAAAGCGGCGCGTTTCGTCGCAGGGTTATTTGGTAAGTGTGATAGCGTTACGGAGATGTTTAGCAAACTCAAGTGGCAGACTCTGCAAGACAGGCGCTCTGCATCGCGGTGTAGCTTGCTGTCCAGGTTTCGAGAGGGTGCGTTTCTGGATGAGGTATCGAATATATTGCTTCCCCCTACTTATACCTCCCGAAGAGATCACGAACGTAAAATTAGAGAGATTCGAGCGCGCACGGAGGCTTTCCGGCAGTCGTTCTTCTCGCGAACCATACGCGACTGGAACAGGAAAGGGAGGTAATGACAGTGGCACGCAAAGTGCCCTCCACCACACACCGTTGGGTGGCTTGCGGAGTATAAATGTAGATTTAGATGTAGCGAATGTCGCGGACATGATACAGGATTTGGAATGGAAATCGTTAAAACAGGGGCGTGTTTCGTTGCGGCGGGATCTCCTCACGAAATTTCAATCACCAACTTCCTCCTCGGAATGCGAAAATATTCTTTGACACCGACCTATATGGGAAGAAACGATCATCATTATCAAATAAAGGAAATCGGAGGTCGCACAGAAAGGCACAGGACTTCTTTTGCTTGGTGCGCTGTACGAGAGTGGAATAATAGAGAATTAATGTGTATGTTTCGTTAAATGTGATTGGCAGTGTAGCCATGTAGATAACCAAGACCAAATAAATGCCTAAAAGTACCGGTATTTCGAAACAAAAATACCGCTATCGTTTTTAATAGTTCGGTTTGTCCCATTGCAAAGCAAATGAGTTAGCAAATACGCCCGAGCCTGCAGGCAACCCGCGCTGCAGGCGTGTCGTTTGGGTCAGCGGCGCTCAGGGGCGGCCGCCGGGCCTTGGCCGCGCCGCAGCGAGCGCACCTCGCTAATTTTCGGCCGGGCGTCGGCGGTGGCGTCGGCGGCGGCAGTGTGGCGTCGCGACGCTCTGAGCCTGCCTGCCGGGGCCGGCTTAAAGGGGAACTGACGCCAGTGCGCGCCCGGCGGCAGCGCATCGCGCCTCTGCGCTCGCCTCGGCACACACACTACGTGTGGCGGCTATCAACGAAAAAACCGGTTTTTGATTATGTTGGTTTTTTCAACGAAAGTTTAACCGATCAAAAAAACCAGTTCCGGAAATAATCAATTTTCGGTTTTTTATTCCTATTATTTCCTGTAATAAATCTAACAAAGATGCAGCATCAAAATATTAAATTACGTCAACAGGCAAATAAAAATAACTTAGTCCATTCACTGTTAGCTCCTTTTCTCGAAAAGTCATACATAAATCACTACTCTAAAAAATCGCCAGAATTCCTCCGCTGATTTTAATTTTTTGAAACTCTGTTGGAAAATCATATTGTAATCGGGGATCATACCACTATTTGGGCATTACGAGTAGTCAGTGCTAAAAAGTGAAAACTGAAGCTGCCAATCTCTATTTTTCGTGTTAATTTGTCCGTTTTCAAGAGCTGAAAGTAGAAAACGGGGTGTTCTGCAGACACAGGTAGCAGATCAACTGTTTTCTATTTTTATTGTAAACTGAATGAAGTGTCAAGATCTAAGTTTTATTCTTACATTATGTCGTACGATTGTTGTGGCACCTCTATTTTTAATCTTTTAAACCAAAGGGAGCACTGTGCTTCACTGATACTGCACTTGCAGACTATAGATGGTGCCATTCTTTAATATATTTGATTCAAATGGTTCAAACGGCTCTAAGCAGTGTCGGACTTAACATCTTAGGTCATCAGTCCCCTAGACGTAGAACTACGTAAACCTAACCAACCTAAGAACATCACACGCGTCCATGCCCGTGGCAGGATTGGAACCTGCGACCGTAGCAGCCGCGTGGTTCCGGACTGAAGCGCCTAGAACCGTTCGGCATACATCTGATGTCCGACGGCGATAGTAAGAAACTAACATTACAGACCAGTATGGAACAAGTCGTACACACTGCATGTACGCACATACCATCTAACAGGCCGCTCCACATGGTAACAGCTACGTTATTTTCTCAGCTATACTGTACCAATTCTTATGCCATTTGTTTGTTGCTCATTTCTGTCGACACTGTTATTGAAACAGCGTTGATCGCTATTCCCATTTTCTATAACAACGCAATTCTTGATGCAATGCAAACATTAGAAATAAAAAATTTTCGAACTTTGAAAACAGTTTAATCAAAAACGAAAAATTTTGACACTGCTGCTCTGCCTAACCGATATTTCGGCTTTTTACCTGGTTATTACTAAAAAATAAAAACACTTGTTATAACTGAGATCAAAAAAATACCGAAAAATATCGGTTATTCAGAAGTAAAACACCGGTATCAGTTTCAGTTGGTCGATTTTGCGCATCCCTAAAAAACACACACACACACACAACACAACACAAGCTACCTCCACACTTTGACGCGAATGTCATCTGCCGACTGGGTGCATCTGGCAACCAGTATTAAGTGCCTCATTTTCGCGCTATTGTAATTTCGTTCTGAATGATGAAACCTACCTTTAGTGTTATACGGCGCTACTGTAAACGATTCATCCGTTTTCAAAGTTCTACGTTTTCCAATGTACTAGGAGTACAAATACAGAGTGTTCGGAAATTCCCCTTACAACTTCCAGAACTTGCAGAGTGCACTGACTGCCCTTATCAGAGCATCGATGTTCGTCGCTACCTGAACGACAAGTATGATGTGGCTCTGTTCCCTTGGCCCCCCAGGTCGACTGATGTAATGCCTTGTGACTTTTTCCGTTGGGGGTACCGTGTTTACGAGGTGCATTCAAGTTCTAAGGCCTCCGATTTTTTTTTCTCCAGACTGAAAAGAGATAGAAACATGCGCATTGTTTTAAAATGAGGCCGCGTTCATTGTCTCCCAGAGATGGCAGCACTGTACGGCAGATGGAATTTTACCGCCAGCGGCGAGAATGAGAACTGTTTTAAATACTTAAAATGGCGACGCTTTCCTTACTTGAACAGCGTGCAATCATTCGTTTTCTGAATTTGCGTGGTGTGAAACCTATTGAAATTCATCGACAGTTGAAGGAGACATGTGGTGATGGAGTTATGGATGTTTCGAAAGTGCGTTCGTGGATGTGACCGTTTAATGAAGGCAGAATATCATGTGACAACAAACCGAAACAACCTGGGGCTCGCACAAGCCGGTCTGACGACATGATCGAGAAAGTGGAGAGAATTGTTTTGGGGGATCGCCGAATGACTGTTGAACAGATCGCCTCCAGAGTTGGCATTTCTGTGGGTTCTGTGCACACAATCCTGCATGACGACCTGAAAATGCGAAAAGTGTCATCCAGGTGGATGCCACGATTGCTGACGGACGACCACATGGCTGCCCGTGTGGCATGTTGCCAAGCAATGTTGACGCGCAGCGACAGCACGAATGGGACTTTCTTTTCGTCGGTTGAGACAATGGATGAGATGTGGATGCCATTTTTCAATCCAGAAACAAAGCGCCAGTCAGCTCAATGGAAGCACACAGATTTACTGCCAGCAAAAAAATTTCGGGTAACCGCCAGTGCTGAAAAAATGATGGTGTCCATGTTCTGGGACAGCGAAGGCGTAATCCTTACCCATTGCGTTCCAAAGGGCACTACGGTAACAGGTGCATCCTACGAAAATGTTTTGAAGAACAAATTCCTTCCTGCACTGCAACAAAAACGTCCGGGAAGGGCTGTGCGTCTGCTGTTTCACCAAGACAACGCACCCGCACATCGAGCTAACGTTACGCAACAGTTTCTTCGTGATAACAACTTTGAAGTGATTCCTCATGCTCCCTACTCACCTGACCTGGCTCCTAGTGACTTTTGGCTTTTTACAACAATGAAAGACACTCTCCGTGGCCGCACATTCACCAGCCGTGCTGCTATTGCCGCAGCGATTTTCCAGTGGTCAAAACAGACTCCTAAAGAAGCCTTCGCCGCTGCCATGGAATCATGGCGTCAGCGTTGTGAAAAATGTGCACGTCTGCAGGGCAATTACGTCGAGAAGTAACGCCAGTTTCATCGATTTCGGGTGAGTAGTTAATTAGAAAAAAAATCGGAGGCCTTAGAACTTGAATGCACCTCGTAGGTACCCCCACTGCCTAGAACAGTGGCACAGTTGAGAGAGCACATCGAAGCTGCTGTGATTGATAGGATGTTGCAACGTAAGGTATCGAACGAACTTGACTACCGCTTGGACGTGTGTCGAGTGACCGGTGGGGGCATTCACAGAACATTTGTAGAATCTATAATGCGAACTAGGTGATATTGCGATTGTTTTCATGCATATTTGTGCACAAACTACTGTAGAAAATTTAGAATTATGATCTATATCACTCCTGTATGTCTCCTGAGAGCAGGGCATCGGACATTCGCCAGGAAAGTTCAATGTAGAGACTGTTAGTAAAATTTACTCAAAAATGTTAAATAATCACTTGACAGCGACAGCAGATGCATTCCTGGGAGAAGAACAAAGAGGATTTAGGAAGGGGCGCTCTACGAACGTGAATATTTTCAACATTAAAATAATACTAGCAAAACGATGTCAAGTCTGTTTAGAAAAGACATCTCGCTTTGACTGGTTACGAGAAAGTTTTTCACTTGGTCATTAAAAACAGACAATGGACAATAATGGATATCCCATACATCTTAAACAGAAAATAATCACGAAACACAAATAGGTCAAAGCAGAAAAGATAAAAATAAATCAAAGCTTCAAGGAAGAATGAAGCTTGTCGCCGACAAGTTTTCATAAGAAACTAGGAGAAGGAAGTACACGAAGGTATACAACTGAAAGGAACGTATCATCTGAACACTGTGCTATATGCAGGTGACACAGCCTTCATATAGAAGAAGAAAGCAAACATGCAACATTCGATGTATTGATTATGTCAGATAGGTAGGCAATGCTGAATCTGAAACTGAAGTTATGGTTCGCTACGGAAAATACCCAGTCCAACAAAAATTGTTATTCAGGACAAGGAACTGGAACAAGACTTCAGTTTTAGGTTAGAGAGCGAAGCGACAATGATATACGGAATAAAATCATGATATTTTATCACATTTGTAGAGCTATAAACAAAATCTTGAAGAAGAAGACGAGGAAAAAAAACTTCAAGTTATACAAAACTATAGCTGTGCCTGTCTTGAATTTTATAGGAGATACTTTCATGACACACTGCTGCCAATGCAAAGTGATGTCAAAGATGTAACAGACATTCTACATTACTTCACTGGTTACATCAGAAAATTACATATGCAGTCGAACGTGAACAAGACAAAAGCATCAATTATGTGGGCGTAAGTATTACAAGACGCAACACATACACATTCAAAATTTATAGGAAAAGTATAGTGACCGACACCACAAGTATTGCAACCTCATGTCACCAAAACGTCCATAAACAGACATAATACAGATCAATATTATACAGGGAAGTAAAATATCTTTGAAGAAAGAAAACATGCAACAAGAAATACAAAACGTGGAACAGGTTGCAGTTGCCAATGATTATACTGATCCATAGTTGACACAGTATTGGACAAAGTGAAGAAAGACCCTGCCACAAACAACGGTACAGAAAAAAGGCAACAACAAATCTTTATGTAACCTCCTATACATTGGCAACATATCACAGAAGATTTCAAACATTTTTATAAAAACCACAAAGTAAAAATCAGATTTTCTACATCTAATAAACTACAACAAAAACTAATACATATTGCAAAGTGTAATCATGACCCATTCTCACACACTGGAATATACAGCGTAACAGGCCAAGAAATCCCCATGTTTTACCTAGGACAAACAGGCCTAGATTTAAATGCCAGGTGTAGTGAGGAAATTAATGCCTACACACACAACATCAGCAATAGCCACACACATATGCAATACTGGACATCCATTTGAAAAAAAAAAAAAAAAAAAAAAAAAACAGGGAAAAATGTCGGAGTATTCCACTGACTAACTAAAGGGCATTAAATGGATCTGTTAGAAGAACTTGAGATATATTCATATAACAAAAACTACGAAGATAAAATATTAAATGAAAAACTTGACAGTGAATCAGCCAGTTTTTTCAGATGCTTCGACAGTATACTTAAATAAAGACGCTGACACACAGAAATAAGTACGATTGTAAATAGATATGAGCAAATTATAGTCCAGATTATTAAGATAAATATCCACTGTACAGAAGTATATCATACTCTGTGGAAGGTCTATAGAATTATCTCTGACGACTACATCTAAAACATCTTTGTAACTATTTGTTTACGTACGTTTGTTATTCTCGATATATACTGTGCACAGAAAATTGTATGCGATGTTTAATGTGTGTGAGACTCTACAGAATTGGACCACAAGAAAACTGAAAGTACAGTTCCTACCAAATTTCAGTACTAACTAAGTATGGAGATCGATATTCAACAAGAAAGTGCGCGTTTTTATGTATTGCAATAAAAACAACATGATAATCCAGAACCTCACACGTCGAAAACATTATAAAAATATGACACAGTACACATAGAAAAACGCACTTGAAAATGGAAGTCATTTCCCGAAACGCGCCGTGAAAGAAGATCGTGACTGATAGCATAAAAAGTTATTTATAAACATCCCCATTCTTTTCACAGTCACAGGCTTTCACAAACCATTTATAATTGATCAGATCAGATGTTTCTTCCAATTCAGGTTTTCACCAGTGTGTACGGGAGGGTGTTGTAATAGGAGGATAGTATACCTAGAAGCACACGACTTTTTTGCTGGTATTTCAGTCTAGCAACTGAATTTAGAGTCACATGAAGGAAGGCACATTAAAAACCGCCATAAGCAGATTCCGCCATTTTCTGCAGATTTTATTCTTGCTAGACGTGAGGTTGTGTTTTGTGCAGCGTTTGTAAATATTTAGATTTCTTCAGGTTTAAGTGGTGTATGATATATTAAATATACTTTAAGTATGTTGTTAATTCTTCAGGTATAAATTTTTATGATGAGTAAAGTTTCTATGTATAAAAGGCAAGTTCGTGACTGATGGAGAAGGCCAGGATAAAATACTTTAGTCGTCGTTTAAGAATGGATTTTTCGAAATTCCAACCCTAATGATTTGAAATGGGGGATGAATGTTTTTTATGTCGCTATTAAGGCAACTACGAAAATTGCCATATGGTTTCTCCGTCAGAAATAAAGAAATACATGTTGCAGTATTTGTGGAAATTTAATACTATGGCGGTGAAATAGTGGGTGAAAGCTTTTTTTGAAAATATATCAGTGTTAAAGAACTACTAAAGTATTTTTATAGCTTCATCTATGAAAATTGGTAATTGACTACTCGGTTGCAAATAAAAAATGCGTGTTTCAGTGTTTTTGGACTACGAAAACTGGTAGTTGGTTTCTCAGTCAGAAAAAAAATATGTTTTTCAGCATTTTTGGATATTCAACCACTAAGGGGATAAAATAGTGGGTGAAAGTTTTTTTTGAAAATAAATAATTACTAACTAACTACTAAAGGTTTTTTAAGGCTACAACTATGGCAACTGGTATTTGACTTCTCGGTTAGAAATTTTAAAAAATGTGTTTCAGTGTTTCTGGAAGTTCAACCCCTAATGGAGTGCAGTAAGGGATGAAAATTTTTATGAAAATGTTTCGCTACATTAAAAAATTTTAAAAGTATATTTTTACTTCTCGATTAGATGTAAATAAATATTTGTTAGGGGATGAAAGTTGCTGTGGAAATATCCCCACAAGAACGGAAAAGACATGATTAACAAAAACTAGGACTCAAGGTACCAGAATCGCTTTTTTGTCAAAAGTACATTCGGAATAGACCATGCTCATACGGCCTTAATTAGTGTGAAAAGCTTAGAAGGAATTACAATTTGTGAACGACGTAAAAATTCGATTAAATAATCACTGTTAGCCATACAGTCTACACAAGCGAAGCAGCAGGCACTAAGCTACTTCTGTGTATTTTTAAAACTACTTCCGCAACTTGTGGATAGCAAAGCAATACTTGGTCGGTGGTGCACCATCTTGTATCTGCAAACAGGAGAAGATCGTCTGCCAAGGGACACGTGACTTTAGCAGATGAACTGAGGTTCTTTAATGTCTTAACAATTTTCCCCACTTTGAAAATGGAAATTTGAGTTCATTGACAACAACTTCTACTTCAAAATGTGTTTAGCTTGTAACTGGTTTTTAATAATACTTCTTCTTGACTTGATTTTCCTTACTGATTCTTAGTGTGTGGCAGAGTAATAATATAATACATAAACCATTAAATACAATACTGATAAGATTTTCTCGATTGCTACAGTTTTAAATTTGAATAGAACATTTGTTCCTAGGTACATGACTGTGTATGTTGGAAGTGTTACACGTTTGCAAAACCCTTACATTTTAGGAAAAATTTCTGTAGTTCCAGAAAAATATATGCAGTGCCTAAAAAGTGAATGCTATCATTCAAAAAAGGAATAAGAAAATATATTAAACTTGTGTTACACGGCTTCTATTCTGAAAAGTGTTCTGAGGCACAACACTCTCCTTTGCAACCGAACATTTGGAGCATTCTACCCTGTTTACCAACTCCTGTTCGTGTATTGCCTCAATTGTTTCTATGACGTGGTGTACAGGGTGTTTTATCCAAATTTGAGGAGCATCCATTTTCAGAGACTCTCTAAGTAATTCTTTGTTGAATCGCATCAAGAATCACTTCTGTTGCTTTTTCTCTTACAGGATTTGTTCTAACACTAGCATCGCGTGCAGAAATACCAGTTTCGTTTGACGAGTGTTTAGTGTATGGTCATTTACATACATAAGGAATAGGAGTGGACACAAAATTGAATCTTGTTGAGCTCCCTTCCTCATTTCTCCATAGTCACTAAAATTTCCCCTTTGCTTTTTGCTTGTTAAGTACGAATCAAACCAGTTTGTGTACAGTTTATACAGTTAGACCTGCCTACAAATTGCACCACAAACATTGCAGAAATGGAAAGCACTCTTGATGTATGCTTTCCATAGAATGAATTGGTAGTTAGGGTCTCGTAATGTTAGCCAGTCAACAGACTGTAATGACACTTAGAAAGTGTATTTTTGTACAAACACACACTTTCTAAATGGAACAAAGCCCATTGACATTAATAGAGTAAAACTAGGGCAAATTAAAATGTCAGTAATGTTTTTTGTGGGATAACAGTGTGAGTCATTTACGAGATATCGTATGTTGAGCCGGCCGCTGTGGGCGAGCGGTTCTAGGCGCTTCAGTCCGGAACCGCGCTGCTGCTACGGTCGCAGGTTCGAATCCTGCCTCGGGCATGGATGTGTGTGACGTCCTTAGGTTAGTTAGCTTTAAGTGGTTCTAAGTCTACGGGACTGATGACCTCAGATGTTAAGTCCCATAGTGCTTAGAGCCATTTGAACCATTTTCGTATGTTGAAAAGTTTCCACAGCAATACTTGTACAATACCTGTGATAGCACAGACTAAAGAACAAAACAAGCGCGTACACCAGTTGTGTGGATTCTGACCATCATAAGTTCTGTTCAGGATTACCACAGGCCGCGGCGACAGGTTTCTAGTCTGATATGCAATGACTGCTGGACATGTGCTAGCATTTCAGAGGAAATGTCCAAGCAGGGTGCAGTAAATTGTCACTGCATATCATCAGGTGTAGTTGGTACGCCATTGTAGATAGCACCTTTCAACTTTTGTCTGAGAAAAACGCCTGCAGGTGCCAAGCCCTAGAAATGAGCTGGCCAAGGTACAGGTCCTCTACGTCCACTCCAACAATTTGGAAACAGTTCGTGAAGAGATGCTGTAGTAGTTTGTGCAGTAAGGGCTGGACAGCCGTCACGTTGCAACCGCAGGTTCCTCCTACTCTGCAGAGTAACGTCCACCAGTATCTGTGGAAGATGGTCTGTTAGGAGGCTGCGACACTTGAGCACGTTCAGTGTTCCATCTACAAAAAATGGGCCTATAAGCTGGTGGTTCGCTGTCGCACACCACACGTTTACACTTCATGGACGCTGAGATGTTTCACATGATGAAGCCAATGGGGATTCTCAACAAGCCAATAGCACATGTTTCGGCGGTTTATCTGGCTATGATTGGTAAATCTGGCTTATCACTAAACTAGATCATGATACATCTGGAATATCCTGTCTTACTGCCCATGTACGGAAGTTAACACGATTCTCATAATAGTTTCCATGCAGCTCTTGATGGAGAGAGATGGAAGCTATGTCGATGGGGAATGCATAGGACATCTGCGCGACTCATGACGTTGACTGATGCGACTGCGCAGCAGCTGTGGATCAACTGAAACAACAGCAAGAATACTAATTTCCTCGTCTTCTGTCGTCAATTGTTTTCTTTTCTTACGTTATACGGGTGTCGCACAACCTCTTTCAGGTAATTGGCTGGAGAAGCTGATAAGTAATTGGCGAGATGTCGAGGTCTACTGGTATATCTTGCTGTGTACTCCATATAAGAAGGAAATGCGTTCTTCCAACAATCTCCATACACCATGAGCACATCGGATTTTTCTGCGTTGGTAAATACCTCGTTCACTTCCAGCGTACTGCGTTTACTGTGACTCTAGCTGACTAGCAATTCGCAGTGCTCTCGAAGACCACATCTACATCTACGTCTACATCTACATGGTTACTCTGCAATTCACACGTAAGTGCCTGGCAGAGGGTTCATCGAACTATTTTCATACTACTTCTCTACCATTCCACTCTTGAATGCCGCGTGGGAAAAAGGAACGCCTAAATCTTTCCGTTCGATCTCTGATTTCTCTTATTTTATTGTGGTGATCATTTCTCCCTAATTAGGTGGGTGTCAACAAAATATTTTCGCATTCGGCGGAGAAAGTTGTTGACTGAAATTTCGTAAATAGATCTCGCTGCAAAGAAAACCGCCTTTGTTTCAGTGACTGCCACCCCAACTCGCGTATCATATAAGTGACACTCTCAGCCCTATTTCGCGATAACACGGAAAAAGCTGCCCTTCTTTGCACTTTTTCGATGTCCTCCGTCAATCCCACCTGGTATGGATCCCACACCGCGCAACAATATTCCAGCAGGGGACGGACAAGTGTAATGTAGGTTGTTTGTCGCATCTTCTAAAGTGCTGTTTGGCCTTCCCCACAATATTATCTATGTGGTCTTTCGAATTTTAGTTGCTCGTAATTGTAATTTAAACGTTTTTAGTCGAATTGACAGCCTTTAGATCTGTGCGATTTATCGTATACCCAAAATTTATCGGATTTTTTTAGTACCCATTTGGATAACCTCGCACTTTTCTTTGTTTACTGCCAATTGCCACTTCTCGCATCATTCGGAAATTCTCACTAGATCATTTTGTAATTGGAACTGATCGTCTGATGATTTTACTAGACGGTAAATTACAGCGTCATCTGCAAACAATCTAAGGGGGGCTGCTCAGATTATCACCTAGATCATTTATGTAAATCAGGAACAGCAGAGGGCCTATGACACTACTTTACTACCTTGCGGAACGCCAGGTATCACTTCTGTTCTACTCGATGATTTACCGTCTATCACTACGAACTGTCATCTCTCTGAGAGGAAATCACGAACCCAGTCACACAACTGAGACGATACTCCATACGCACGCAATTTGATTCATAGTGGCTTGCGAGGAACGGTATTAAAAGCCTTCTCGATATCTAGGAATATGGAATCGATCTGAGATCCCTTGTCGACAACACTCATTACTTCATGGGAATAAAGAGCTAGCTGCGCTGCGCAAGAACGATATTTTCTGAATCCGTGTTGGTTATGCATCAATAAGTCATTTTCTTCAAGGTGATTCATAATGTTCGAGTACAGTATATGCTCAAAAATCCTACTGCAAATTGAGGTCAGAGATATGGGTCTGTAATTCAATGGGTTACTCCTATTTCCTTTCTTGAATATTGGTGTGACCTGTGCTACTTTTCAGTCTATAGAAACAGACCTTTCGTCAAGTGAGCGGTTGTATATGTTTGCGAAGAAAGGCGCTATTCTGTCTGCATACACAGAAAGTAACCTGATTGGTATACCATCTGGACTGGAAGACTCGCCTTTCTTAAGTGATTTGTTTCGCAACACCTAAAATATCTACTTTTATGTCAGTCATGCTGACAACTGTTCTGGTTTCGAATTCTGGAAAGCCACACACTAAGAAACCGTAAAAACATTGTGCGTAGCAACTATGCAGGTGCAATGGCACAAACAAAAATCGGTGTGGAAACATTTCAAATATCACGTAAACGAGTTGCACTAGACTCCAGCACATACATTCTAATTTAGCCTGCTTTTAGCCTTTTAATGTCAACATCCATTGTTAAATTTAAAAAAGTGTGTATTTGCACAAAAATATACACTTTTTAAGTACTATTACACTACTGGCCATTAAAATTGCTCACCAAGAAGAAATGCAGATGATAAACTGGTATTCATTGGACAAATATATTATACTAGAACTGACATGTGATTAAATTTTCACACAATTTGGGTGCATAGATCCGGAGAAATCAGTACCCAGAACAACCACCTCTGGCCGTAATAACGGCCTTTATACGCCTGAGCATTGAGTCAAACAGAGCTTGGATGGCGTGTACAGGTACAGCTGCCCATGCAGCTTCAGCACGATACCACAGTTCATCAAGAGTAGTGACTGGTGTATTGTGACGAGCCAGTTGCTCGGCCACCATTGACCAGACGTTTTCAATTGGTGAGAGATGTGGAGAATGTGCTGGCTAGGGCAGCAGTCGAACATTTTCTGTATCCAGAAAGGCCCGTAAAGGACCTGCAACATGCGGTCGTGCATTATCCTGCTGAAATATAGGGTTTTCCAAGGATCGAATGAAGGGTAGAGCCACGGGTGCTAACACATCTGAAATGTAACGTCCACTGTTCAAAGTGCTGTCAATGCGAACAATAGATGACCGAGACGTGTAACCAATGGCACTCCATACCATCACGCCGGGTGATACGCCAGTATGGCGATGACGAATACGCGCTTCCAATGTGCGTTCACCGCGATGTCGCCAAACACGGATGCGACCATCATGATGTTGGAAACAGAACCTGGATTCATCCAAAAAATTACGTTTTGCTATTCGTGCACCCAAGTTCGTCGTTCAGTACACCATCGCAAGCGCTCCTGTCTGTGATGCAGCGTCAAGGGTAACCGCAGCCACGGTCTCCGAAGTGATAGTCCACGCTGCTGCAAACGTCGTCGAAGTGTTCGTGCAAGTAGTTGTTGTCTTGCAAACGTCCCCATCTGTTGACTCAGGGATCGAGACGTGGCTGCACGATCCGTTACAGTCATGCGGATAAGATGCCGGTCATCTCGACTGCTAGTGATACGAGGTCGTCGGTACCCAGCACAGCGTTCCGTATTACCTTCCTGAACCCACCGATTCCATATTCTGCTAACAGTCATTGGATCTCGACCAACGCGAGCAGCAATGTCGCGATACGATAAACCGCAATCGCGATAGGCTACAATCCGACCGTTATCAAAGTCGGAAACGCGATGGTACGCATTTCTCCTCCTTACACGAGGCATCGCAACAACGTTTCACCAGGCAACGCCGGTCAACTGCTGTTTATGAGAAATCGGTTCGAAACATTCCTAATATCAGCACGTTGTAGGTGTCGCCACCGCCTGCCTTGTGTGAATGCTCTGAAAAGCTACTCATTTGCATATCACAGGATCTTCTTCCTGTTGGTTAAAATTCGCGTCTGTAGCACGTCATCGTGGCGTAGCAATTTTAATGGCCAGTAGTGTACAATCTGTTGATAGGCTAAGAACGCGAGCCTCTGGCTACGAATCAATTCTGTGAGAACTGCGCATCACTAGCACTTTTGCATTTCCGCAGTATTTGCAGTGGAGTGCGGTGATTCATCCTGTGTATAACTTAAGATTTCCTGGAAGAGTAAGATGAGCAACGCAATCAAACGCTGTGGAAAGGTAACAAAAAATCCGACTGGTCATATTTTGTGTGTGTGTGTGTGTGTGAGAGAGAGAGAGAGAGAGATAGAGAGAGAGAGAGAGAGAGAGGGAGGGTGTGTGTGGATCGGTGTGGGAAGGAGGTTCTACGAACGACGCCAGGGGGAAGAGGAGGAGCGAGAAGGGGACGGAGACTCGGGGGAAAACAAAAGGAAACGCTGGCTGGGACCGAGGAGACCCACCGTGGCAGGGAGGAGCTGGCCTCTCCGGTCTCTCGGCTGGTCCGGCTGGCGTCGGCTGCCAAGAGCGGAATGGCGAGGGGGTGGTCCAGGGGGGGGGGGGGGAGGAGGCAGCGCGAATTAATTCTGCGGGGAGGGGAGGGCAGGGGAAGGGACGGGCCAGATAGGGGCGGCGCGCTCCAAATCCCAAAATAAAAACCACCCTCCGGCTCCGGCCGGGAAAAAGCGCGGGGAGCTGCGCGCGGGCGGCGTAGCCCACCTGGTGCCGGGCCGACCCTCCCAGTGGGAGGCGACGCTTCTCTTCACGGCAGGTGCGTGTGGCGACAGCCGGTCACCCGGTCCCAGGAAGAGCCCTGGCTGTTACCGAAACACGGGGTGAGACGGAACAAGATACAAAGAAGAGCGGCGCATTTCGCCACTGGTTTCGTTTGACAGTGGGGAGAACGCCATTCTGGCCCGGTAGGGATGGGAAAAACCAACTGGCTAACACCAGTATTTTTCTGTATTTGTTTGCTCTACATCTACATCTACATCTACATTGATACTCCGCAAGCCACCCAACGGTGTGTGGCGGAGGGCACTTTACGTGCCACTGTCATTACCTCCCTTTCCCGTTCCAGTCGCGTATGGTTCGCGGGAAGAACGACTGTCTGAAAGCCTCTGTGCGCGCTCTAATCTCTCTAATTTTACATTCGTGATCTCCTCGGGAGGTATAAGTAGGGGGAAGCAATATATTCGATACCTCATCCAGAAACGCACCCTCTCGAAACCTGGCGAGCAAGCTACACCGCGATGCAGAGCGCCTCTCTTGCAGAGTCTGTCACTTGAGTTTATTAAACATCTCCGTAACGCTATCACGGTTACCAAATAACCCGGTGACGAAATGCGCCGCTCTTCTTTGAATCTTCTCTATCTCCTCCGTCAACCCGACCTGGTACGGATCCCACACTGATGAGCAATACTCAAGTATAGGTCGAACGAGTGTTTTGTAAGCCACCTCCTTTGTTGATGGACTACATTTTCTAAGCTCTCTGTCACAACAAGTATTTTTTCTATACGAAGACAGTAACTTGTTCTCGAAAGAACAGTTACTGTTGATGACCGTGCAGATTTTCCCTGGAATAAATGATGACTAACTGAAAACCTCAGCTGCCGACAGGTGTTGTTGATATACCTCGATTTGGACAGCTAAAAATGTGTGCCCCGACCGGGACTCGAACCCGGGACCTCCTGCTTACATGGTAGACGCTCTACACATCTTAGCCACCGAGGACACAGATGAATAGCGCGACTTCAGGGACTTATCCCTTGCACGCTTCCCGTGAGACTCACATTCCCAACTGTCCACAATTCTACGTATGTATTGTATCTTATAGACATTTGCCCAACCACTCATTACTCGCGCACGCTTTGGCGATTCCCGTAAGAGTTTGGGCAACCTGTGCGCATTCGCACAGACGAAGGTCAATGGCTGGGTAGCCTTTAACTATATATACGAAGACAGTAATTTGTTCTCGAAAGAACAGTTACTACTGATGAACGTGCAGCTTTTCCCTGGAATAAATGATGACTAACTGAAAACCTCAGCTGCCGACAGGTGTTGTTGATATACCTCGATGAGTGGTTGGGCAAATGTCTATAAGGTACAATACATATGTAGAATTGTGGACAGTTGGGAATGTGAGTCTCACGGGAAGCATGCAAGGGATAAGATCCCGGGTTCGAGTCCCGGTCGGGGCACACATTGTCAGCTGTCCACATCGAGATATATCAACAACACCTGTCCGCAGCTGAGGTTTTCAGTTAGTCATCAAGTAATTGAAGGAAGGTAATGTTGACTTCGGTGCTTGTGTTGACATGCGACTCATTGCTCTATAGTACTAGCATCAAGCACATCAGTACGTAGCATCAACAGGTTAGTGTTCATCACGAACGTGGTTTTGCAGTCAGTGCAATGTTTACAAATGCGGAGTTGGTTCAAATGGCTCTGAGCACTATGGGACTTAACATCTTCGGTCATCAGTCCCCTAGAACTTAGAACTACTTAATCTAACTAACCTAAGGACATCACACACATCCATGTCCGAGGCAGGATTCGAACCTGCGACCGTAGCAGTACCGCGGTTCCAGACTCCAGCGCCTAGAACCGCACGGCCACCATGGCCGGCAGTGCGGAGTTGGCAGATGCCCATTTGATGTATGGTTTAGCACGGGGAAATATCCGTGGCGCGGTACGTTCGTATCGAGACAAATTTCCAGAATGAAGGTGTCCCGACAGGAAGACGTTCGAAGCAATTGATCGGCGTCTTAGGGAGCACGGAACATTCCAGCCTATGACTCGTGACTGGGGAAGACCTAGAACTACGAGGACACCTGCAATGGACGAGGCAGTTCTTCGTGCAGTTGACGATAACCCTAATGTCAGCGTCAGAGAAGTTGCTGCTGTACAAGGTAACGTTGACCACGTCACTGTATGGAGAGTGCTACGGGAGAACCGATTGTTTCTGTACCACGTACAGCGTGTGCAGGCACTATCAGCAGCTGATTGGCCTCCACGGGTACACTTCTGCGAATGGTTCATCCAACAATGTGTCAATCCTCATTTCAGTGCGAATGTCCTCTTTACGGATGAGGCTTCATTCCAACGTGATCAGATTGTAAATTTTCACAGTCAACATTTGTGGGCTGACGAGAATCCGCACGCAATTGTGCAATCACGTCATCAACACAGATTTTCTGTGAACGTTTGGGCAGGCATTGTTGGTAATGTCTTGATTGGGCCCCATGTTCTTCCACCTACTCTCAATGGAACACGTTATCATGATTTCATACGGGATACTCTACCTGTGCTGCTATAACATGTGCCTTTACAAGTACGATACAACATGTGGTTCATGCACGATGGAGCTCCTGCACATTTCAGTCGATGTGTTCGTACGCTTCTCAACTACAGATTCGGTGACCGATGGACTGGTAGAGGCGGACCAATTCCATGGCCTCCACGCTCTTCTGACCTCAACCCTCTTGACTTTCATTTATGGGGGCATTTGAAACCTCTTGTCTACGCCACCCCGGTACCAAATGTAGAGACTCTTCGTGCTCGTATTGTGGACGGCTGTGATACAATACGCCATTCTCCAGGGCTGCATCAGCACATCAGGGATTCCATGCGACGGAGGGTGGATGCATGTATCCTCGCTAACGAAGGACATTTTGAACATTTCCTGTAACAAAGTGTTTGAAGTCACGCTGGTACGTTCTGTTGCTGTGTGTTTCCATTCCATGATTAATGTGATTTGAAGAGAAGTAATAAATGAACTCTAACATGGAAAGTAAGCGTTTCCGGACACATGTCCACATAACATATTTTCTTTCTTTGTGTGTGAGGAAGGTTTCCTGAAAGTTTGGGCGTACCTTTTTGTAACACCCTGTATATATGATACAAGTATAGCTATCACACCCAACAGACAAGAGTTAACTGATGAAATTGTAAACGATGTTTTTTCAGAAAATCATTAAGTGGTTCTCTGCAAATGGGCTCTCATTAAACTTTGACAAAACACAGTACATACAGTTCCACACAGTAAATGGAATGACACCATTAATAGATATAGACTTCGATCAGAAATTGGTAGCTAAGGTAGAATATTCAAAATTTCTAGGTGTATGCATTGATGAGGGGTTGAACTGGAAAAAACGCACTGAAGATCTGCTGAAACGTTTGAGTTCAGCTACTTATGCTATTAGGGTCACTGCAAATTTGGGCGATATACATCTCAGTAAATTAGCTTACCACGCCTATTTTCATTCTCTGCTTTCGTATGGCATCATATTCTGGGGTAACTGATCACTGAGTTAAAGAGTGTTCACTGCACAAAAACGTGTAATCAGAATAACTGCCGGAGCTCATCCGAGATCATCCTGCAGACACTTATTTAAAGAGCCAGAGATCTTCACTGTAGCCTCACAATATATATATTCACTTATGAAATTTGATATTGACAGTCCGAACGAATTCAAAAGTAATAGCAGTATACATGGCTACAACACTAGGAGAAAAGATGATCTTCACTACTCGAGGATAAATCTAACTTTGGCTCAGAAAGGGGTAAATTATGCTGCCACAAAAGTCTTTGGTCACTTACCTAATAGCATAAAAAGTCTGACAGATAGCCATATAGCATTTAAAAGGAAATTAAAAGAACTTCTACTCATTAGATGAATTTTTGGATATAGTAAGTGGGTAATTTCCCCACCCCCCACCAAAGAAAAAGAAAAAAAAATTAAGTGTCATATAATATTTTGTGTAAAATAATATCTTGTATAGACACCTTTTGTTAACCTGACACGTTCTACATTATTACGAAGTGTCGTATGCATGATCTATGGAACAAGTACTAATCTAATCTAATCTAATCTCTAATCTTTCAATGCAGATGTTTAACTCAGCCACTTCTGCTGGAGGAACTGAATTAGGCGTGGCGCAGTACAGTTATTAGGTAACAATTCGGAAGGAAACGTAACAAAACGTGGATTTATCAAATGAGCACATTTGTCTGTATTAACACTTAAACATTGCGTGTTTACGTTATTCCAAAACAAATAAGAACGTAGCTTACTGTACGTCCAGGACAGTACTGATGCATTACAACAGAGGCGGCGACCACCAGCGTTGTTACAGAGATCGTACCCACGAAGCATGTTCTGGTAAACATTCTCCAACCCACCAGGCGTCTCTTCAATTTCCATTGAAGCGGCCAGAACTCGTGCCAGTAGGTCTTTCTCCGTCTCTACAGGGCTTTCGTAAATTAAACCCTGCATACGACACAACAAGAAGTAGTCCATATGAGTTAAATCAAGGGATCGCGGCGGCTACGCGGTTGGAACCACCGCGGCCTGAACATCTTCCAGCATACCGTCTGTTGAGATGTCTCCGAACCGCGCGTGAGAAGTGAGGTGGAGCACCATCATGCTGAAACCACATTTCCTGACGGACATTCAGTGACACAGCTTTCATGAACGGGTCCGATACGTTTTGCAGGAAGATCGAGTGGGCAGGACGAGTTAGTTTGAGTGGAAGGAGGTACGGTCCAATCGTATGAGCGGCCAGGATACCTGCCCACATGTTAATACCGAACCGATGCTGAAATCCCTGAACATGCGTGGCACGAGAGTTTTCGTCCGCCCGGACATGGCTGTTTCGCCAATTCAGGGCACAGTTTCTAATGGACCTACGACCACTTGTGAACAAAACTCGACGTGGAAAAGAGGGGTGTGTCGATGCAGCGTTGCAGAAATCGCGTGCAGTGGGCAACGCCTTGTGGAAAACCTGCTTGACCCGTAGCGTGTAACTTTTGTTAAGTGGGTACGGATGTAATGGTTGGTCACGCAGAACGCCCCAGGCGATACTGTGAACAACGTCCATTACATGCGCACTTGTCCGAGTGCTTGTTGACGGGTTCTCTTCAACTCAGTGCACTACATCGTCTTCCAGTTCGGCGTGCGGCGTTAGCCGTGAAGCACCACAGCCATGCCTCCGCACGGTGGAGGTACCTGTTTTTCTGAGCCGTCCCCAGCTCGTGGTCGTGCGGTAGCGTTCTCGCTTCCCACGCCCGGGTTCCCGGGTTCGATTCCCGGCGGGGTCAGGGATTTTCTCTGCCTCGTGATGACTGGGTGTTGTGTGATGTCCTTAGGTTAGTTAGGTTTAAGTAGTTCTCTAAGTTCTAGGGGACTGATGACCACAGATGTTAAGTCCCATAGTACTCAGAGCCATTTGAACGATTTTTTTCTGAGCCGCTGCGTAACTTGGGCACAACAATTTGTGCGATGGCGTGCTACGTTGCGGAAAATGTTTTTGGTACAGTCGACCCACAAAATGTAGCTTTCAGAACACATTTTATTCAACTTTCGTTATGCCTGTCAACATTAAAAATTGAAAGGACGGAACTAATGCAATACATCTGATAATGTGGTTAGGAGTGCAGTTACGAAAGCAAAATTTAGTAAGTGTATTTATATGTTTATTCCCCATCTCTCCACTTCCTGGAATATGAAAGTGGCGTTTTTTTGTTGGTTACTTTTGTCGATATACAACAAGATTTTCGCAGTTGCTCTGCATTTTTATATTTCAGATTTTTAATTTCTTTGCCAACTTAACACTACTGACACACAATAGTTTTTTGCTAATGTTTTAAAAAAAATGGCTCTGAGCACTATGGGACTTAACATCTGAGGTCATCAGTCCCCTAGAACTTAGAACTACTTAAACCTAACTAACCTAAGGACAACACACACATCCATGCCCGAGGCAGGATTCGAACCTGCGACCGTAGCGGTCGCGCGGTTCCAGACTGAAGCGCCTAGAACCGCTCGGCCACACCGGCCGGCGCTAATGTTTTCGATCTGTATCCCATAACCCATTGATTACGCTGAATGCAACTGTATGATAATTTCAGACTGTAGAATTAAAATAGTAGCGTTCTTATCCATAATGATAATATTAGAAGATATTCTGGTCAAATATAAAGTGCACCAGTGGCAAGACAGAATCAATACTGTAAGTGGACTGCTTCTGTGTTGGCAGCGCTGTGTAGCGCTTTGCATTGGATCTCTGACTGCGCTTTCTTTGTAAGAGACTCTGTGGCTGGTTGGACTCGTTGGAAGTCAATTGCCAGTAGTGTTGTGCAGTTGGAAGTTAGTCGCCAGCAGTGATGGAAGTAGTGTTGGACAGTTGGAGGTGAACAGCCAGCAGTGATGGATGTTAAATGTGAGAAGTCAGCATTGATGGAGGGTAGAGGTCAGAAGTGTTAGCGTAGCCTAACGATCTGGAAGTATCCGACTTAGAGATTGAAAATTATTCATGATTATACAGGGTGTTACAAAATGGTACTGCCAAACTTTCAGGAAACATTCCTCACACACAAATAAAGAAAATATGTTATGTGGACATGTGTCCGGAAACGCTTAATTTCCATGTTAGAGCTCATTTTAGTTTCGTCAGTATGTACTGTACTTCCTCGATTCACCGCCAGTTGGCCCAATTGAAGGAAGGTAATGTTGACTTCGGTGCTTGTGTTGAGATGCGACTCATTGCTCTACAGTACTAGCATCAAGCACATCAGTACGTAGCATCAACAGGTTAGTGTTCATCACGAACGTGGTTTTGCAGTCAGTGCAATGTTTACAAATGCGGAGTTGGCAGATGCCCATTTGATGTATGGATTAGCACGGGGCAATAGCCGTGGCGCGGTACGTTTGTATCGAGACAGATTTCCAGAACGAAGGTGTCCCAACAGGAAGACGTTCGAAGCAATTGATCGGCGTCTTAGGGAGCACGGAACATTCCAGCCTATGACTCACGACTGGGGAAGACCTAGAACGACGAGGACACCTGCAATGGACGAGGCAATTCTTCGTGCAGTTGACGATAACCGTAATGTCAGCGTCAGAGAAGTTGCTGCTGTACAAGGTAACGTTGACCACGTCACTGTATGAAGAGTGCTACGGGAGAACCGATTGTTTCCGTACCACGTACAGCGTGTGCAGGCACTATCAGCAGCTGATTGGCCTCCACGAGTACACTTCTGCGAATGGTTCATCCAACAATGTGTCAATCCTCATTTCAGTGCAAATGTTCCATGATTAATGTGATTTGAAGAGAAGTAATAAAATGAGCTCTAACATGGAAAGTAAGCGTTTCCGGACACATGTCCACATAACATATTTTCTTTCTTTGTGTGTGAGGAATGTTTCCTGAAAGTTCGGCCGTATCTTTTTGTAACACCCTGTATATCTTTGTACTGGACGTCAATGACGATTTATATTAGTGTTTCAACTGGATGTCTCTTTATTAAGGTAAAAAAATACATTATTTGGTTTGCAACAAAATCTTTCCTTTGCTAACCACATGCCTATTAGTAGTTAGTGGCTTTAGTAGTTTGAATCTTTTATTTAGCTGGCAGTACTGACGCTCGCTGTATTGCTGTAGTTCGCGTAATGAAGATTTTTGTGAGGTAAGTGATTCATGAAATGTATAGGTTATTGTCATAATTGCTTCTTATTCAGAGCCATTCTTTTGAATTAATTATTTGAAGTCAGGTTGTAATTTTTTTGAATAGTCAGATTGCGTTGCGTTAGAATATTGTGGGTCAGTGTTGACATGATAAGAAAAAGTAGAGAGAAAGTAGGCGCAGCACGTTAAGTTTTACTCAGCTGTTTCAGAATCAAATAACGTAGAAGTTTCATCTTCTCACTCATTCAGCAATTTAAGTACAGACACACTCATTTAAATAAAGAAGTTTCAATACCTCCACTTACCATTACCATCGGTACTGTCACTGATGATAGCGCCACTAAAGCGGGGTTATTAAACACAGTTTTACGAAATTCCTTCACCCAAGAATGTGAAGTAAATATTATAGAATTCAAATCGCGAATAACTGCCAACATGAGCAACTTAGAACTACATATCGTCGGTGCAGCGAAGCAGTTTAAATTATTTAATAAAAGCAAGTCTTCCAGTACAGACAGCATACCAGTTAGGTTCCTTTCAGAGTATGACGATACAATAGCCCCATACTCAGCAATCACATACAACTGCTCGCTCGACGAAACATCCGTACCAAAAAACTGGTTAGTTGCACAGGTCACACCAATACTCAAGATAGGAAATAGGAGTAATTCGCTGAATTACAGAACCTTATCATTGCCGCCGATTTCCAATAGGATTTTGAAACATACACTGTGTTCTATCATTATGAATTACCTAGAAGGTAACGGTCCATTTATTCGCATGAAGTAACGGAGGCTGTCGTCAGGCGATCTCAAATTAATTCCATATTTCAGGATTCCTAGGATGCTATTGACACTATTGCAGACAAGAGACTTCTAATCAAATTGCGTCAGAAAGGTCACAGTTCGTAGTAATTAACGGAAAAATCATCCCCAAGGAAGTATTATAGGCTCTCTGCTATTTCTGATTTACACTCGTGCTCATAAATTAAGGATAATTGCAGAATGTGGTGCCACGCAACGTGGCACTACACAGAAATGGTGCTAATAGCATGGGCACATACGGAACACACACACAGATCTGTAAGTCCACGGTATTCGTGGTAAGTTGAGAAAACCGTCCCGAAACACATGTGCTACAAAACGCCACTGTTTCCTGCGCATGCACCCCGACATCAATATGGGATATGATCACCTTGCACACGTACACAGGCGGCACAACGGGTTGGCATACTCTGGATCAGGTGGTCGAGCAGCTGCCGGGGTATAGCCTTCCATTCTTGCACCAGTGCCTGTCGGAGCTCCTGAAGTGTCCTAGGGATTTGAAGATGTGCAGCGATACGTCGACCGAGAGCATTCCAGACGTGTTCGATGGGTTTTAGGTCTGGAGAACAGGCAGGCCACTCCATTCGGCAGCTCGGTGGGGCCGTGCGTTATCATCCATCAGGAGGAAGGTGGGACCCACTGCACCCCTGAAAAGGCGGACATACTGGTGCAAAATGACGTCCCGATACACCTGACCTGTTACAGTTCCTCTGTCAAAGACATGCAGGGGTGCACGTGTACCAATCATAATCCCACTCCACATCATCAAACCAAGACCTCCATACAGGTCCCTTTTAAGGACATTAAGGGGTTGGTATCTGGTTCCTGGTTCACGCCAGATGAAAACCGGGTGAGAATCACTGTTCAGACTATACCTGGACTCGTCCGTGAACATAACCTGGGACCACTGTTCCAATGACCATGTACTGTGTGCTTGATACCAGGCTTTACGGGCTCTCCTGTGACCAGGGGTCAGTGAAATGCACCTTGCAGGTCTCCGGGCGAGTAAACCATGTCTGTTCTGTCGTCTGCAGACTGTGTCTGGAGACAACTGTTCCAGTGGCTGCGGTAAGGTCCCGAGCAAGGCTACTTACAGTACTCCGTGGCCGTCTGCGGGCACTGATGGTGAGATATGGGTCTTCTTGTGGTGTTGTACACTGTAGACGTTCGTACTGTAGCGCCTGGACACGCTTCCTGTCTTCTAGAATCGTTGTCATGATCTTGAGATCACACTTTGCGACACACGGAGGGCCCGTGCTACGACCTGCTGTGTTTGACCAGCCTCCAGTCGCCCTAGTATTCTACCATTCATAACGTCATCAATATGTGTTCTTTGAGCCATTTTCATCACACAGTCACCATTAGCACGTCTGGAAACGTCTGCACACTTACTCGCTGTACCGTACTCTGACATGCACCAACACACCTCTGCGTATGTGGACTGCTGTCAGCGCCATCGTGCGACGACCGCAGGTCAAATGTACCGCATGGTCATACCTCGAGGTGATTTAAACCCACAAACCCCCCACCAGAGCGTTGTTTCACCATGTATCAGCATTATCCTTAATTTATGATTTAGGAGGCAATGTAAGGAGATCTCTTAGACTACTAAAGTCATCAGAAGATCAAAACCTATTGCAAAATGACTTAGACAAGACATCTGTATGCTTCAAAAAGTGACAATTGTCTCTGAACGAGGAAAAATGTGAGGTCATCCACAAGAGTACCAAAGTAATCCATTAAATTTCGGTTACGCTATAAATCACACAAATTTAAGGCTGTCAATTCAACTAAGTACCTACAAACTACCACTGGGAACAACTATAACACTGAAAACAAAACTGAAGTGAAAGAGTGTAAATTGCATGATTTTGAGTTAGTGATGTTTAGTTCAGTATAAAATGATACAAAATCGTCATCGTCATAAATATTTAGCTCTAGTTTTTTTTAAAAAAAGTAATCTACATTTTTGTACAAATAACTCACTAACTAAATATGCATTCATGCTCCAAGATTCAACATAACAAATTTTAAATGAATAATTACTTGAATTACGTTATGTGTTATGCATTGATAAATTTCACTGCCATTCTGGAAGTACAAAAGTAAAATATTAAGAAAAAATGAAGATAATATTACATGAATGAAAATACTTTGTAAGTCTACTTTGTACCAGAACTTTACATAGTTCTGGTACAAAGTACAGTATAAAAACACGAAAGAAAATATGTAAATTAACTGGTCACAAATGATTGTAAAGGATTACAAATGTTAAATGTCCATATGTACAGTTTATACAATTACATATTTTGTTCAGAGATCAATTCAGAAGATGACCGTTTTATCTTGGCTTGACGTTTATACACATACTCGGGAACATCCCTTATGACAGTCCAGCAGTAATCTGCTAAAATAGTAGGACACCACTTCCGGACATACCTTTTCTCAAATGTGGCAATATTTTGATGAAATTGCTCTCCATGTTCATCACTTACTGCACGACAATCTTTGGGGGAGAAGTCAAGATGACTCTGTAGGAAATGCATTTTCAATGACATGCTGCAGCCAAGTTTTTCATAAGATGACAACATGTTATCTACAATTCCCTTGTAATTTATTGCTCGTTCGTTCCCTAAGAACTGTAAACAGACTGTCTTAAAACATTCCCATGCATGCTTCTCTAACCTTGTATGATTCCATCAAAAGTATGGTCTCCAAAAAGCTCTCGAATCTGTGAGCCTACAAAGATGCCCTCCTTTGGCATCACTTAAGTAAGGGACTTTTTGCCTTCAGTACGTAAATGCGTCACCATCTTTGTCCATTCCCGTAACAGAGTTTTTCATGAGACCCAACTTGATGTGCAAGGGCGGGAGCAGAATCTTTTTAGGGTCTACTAGAGGTTCACTCTTAATTTTCTTTATACCTGGTTGGTGAGATTTTCTGGTGGGCCATTCATGTTTACTGTAATGAGATGCACGAGCTCAGCTATCGCATTCACAGAGAAAGCAGCTATATTTAGTACAGCCTAACTGCATACCTAATAGCAGTGCCACCACTTTCAAATCACCACAAATCTGCCATTGAGAGTCATTATACTTGGTGGCTTCTAGTACAATTTTCATAATTTGGTATGACTCTTTCATATGCACACTATACCCAACTGGAATAGAAAGAAGCTCATTACCGATATGTAAAAGCATTGCTTTTCAGCTCAACTTTAGCAAATGAATAAAGACATTCATCAGGGTTGTAATTAATTCTGAGAGTCTTCATTAGACCATTTAGTCTAAACATGCCACAAGACTATCTTGCATTGGTGCTCTCTTCTGCGGTAGAATGAAACATTTACATTGCTTTCCAGAAAATTGCGCTGCAGCAATCTTGATGCTAAAATCTCAGCCTTAGCTCTAGAGAGCTCCAAATCTGTAATGAGATCACTTACCTCATTTTGAGACAATTTTTGTGGATTATCAGTTGATGATATATTTGGAAGAAACTCTGGATCTTGTGATGTACGCCGCGCGGGATTAGCCGAGCGGTCTTAGGCGCTGTAGTCATGAGCTGTGCTGCTGGTCCCGGCGGAGGTTCGAGTCCTCCCTCGCGCGTGGGTGTGTGTATGTTTGTCCTTAGGATACTTTAGGTTAAATTGTGTGTAAGCTTAGGGACTGATGACCTTACCAGTTAAGTCCCATAAAATTTCACACTCATTCGAACATTTTGAACATCTTGTGAAGTGCATGGTTCAGGACATTAAGAATCCCCATCGGAAGTAATCTCGTACTCTGTCGGTGGTTCAGGTAATGGCAGTCCTTCCACATGTAGAACTGGACGTATGGCAGACGGAATGTTAGGATATCACTGTTCGCTTCTTCTTCTTCTTCGATATTCCCTTCTTGATAGGAGGAACCATACAAAAGTAGCAGTGACTGACATAGTTAGTGCCAGATTATGGGCACTGCAAAGGGCATTGAACGTACTTTCCTATGCATCCAATTGCTGAGGTTGCTGGCACAAGTGTTGCAGATCACAGATGGAGCCCAGGGTCTAACTTGATCACCTGTTTCGTACTCAAAATAACAACTGTAAGCTTTTGCAACAAGTGTAGTTATTTGCTGTTTTTGTGAAGCAAATTTCATTTCTCCACATGCATTGCGAAATATGTCAGCACTGTTAACAGAAACTCGTGGCATTTTTGTTCACTTCAATAGCGAACAACTGTAGTTAACCTGGAAACAAATGTGCAAAAATTATTACATGCATTAATAAAGTCACTGAAGTTGAAGAGGAGAGAGACAAAAAGATCACTAAAACTGGTATCAAAGTGTTTATATCCAAAATATTGCACACAAGGAAGACTAGGGACAATAATATAATTCATTGTTACTAGTTATTATGACTTGGACAAACCATTATAATATTTGATTTTAAACTTAACATAAAAATCCGTATTAATCTCACCGTAATAAAACAGTGTAAAATGAAAAGTAGAGCTAATTTTGAATTGTCTTTGTGATATTCGCGATCACCACATTAGAATTGATAGGAATTGGCTATTTTCATACGATTTACATTTTCATTGTTGCACAGTGTAATTGGGAAGAATACATAGAAAATGTTGTGAGGAAGGCGAACCAAAGACTGCGTTTTACTGGCAAAACGCTAAGAAAATATAACAGCTCTGCTAAAGACACTACGTACAGTACGTCTCTTCGTCCTCTGCGAGAGTATTTCCGTACAGTATTGGATCCTTACCAGACAGGACTGACTAAGGGCAGCCTGTTTTGTATTCTCGCAAAATTGTGGCGCAAGTGTCACGAATATTTTAAGCGAGTTGGTGTGACAATCGTTAAAACAAAGCCGTTTTGCATTGCGGCCGAGGTCTTTTCACAAAATTTCAGTCACCAACTCTCTCCTCTGAATGTGAACATATTCATATTATATCTTCGCCATCCTACAAAAGGAGAAATGATTATCGTAATAAAATAAGAGAAATCAGAGCTCGTAAGGAAAGATTTACGTGTCCTCTGTTATTATAGGTTACCTATCTTGAGCTGACTGTAATCTAATTAAAAAGAACAGATGTTAACAGCTGCTCCGGAAGATGGCCACGAAAACAAACGTATTATTTAAGTGTTCATTTTGACCACGCGCTGCTAGAGAGTGGAACGGTAGAGAAATAGTGTGAAAGTGGTTCTTTGCCTGATAGTTAAGCGTGAATTACAGAGCACTTATGTAGGTGTAGATGTAGAAACGACTGCATTCAAATATGCATGCCATAATGTTCTTTAAAATACCAAGTGCATAATTATGAATAATTTAAGATGGATACTTCAGGTCGAAATTAGTTCGTGGAGGACGGCACGTTGTCAAACTCACCGAATCATGTATATAAAAAATTGTACCTATTGGGAAAAGCCAATACGAGATCTGAATGGAACACAAAAAAGTTCAGAAACAGGGAAAATTTCTTAAATTTCAAAAATCATGTTGCATAGTGTCACAAGGTTCTCATTTATTTTCTGCTTTTGTAAATAAGTCACCTCTCTTGCACTGGTACAAATACCAATGAGCGCACTGCACGAGTAGTGATCAAGATCATTGACTCTGTGTTTAGTTTTACTCTCAAGAGCCAAAGAAAGTGGTACACCTGCCTAATATCCGCGACCACGCAGAAGAGCCGCAGCACGACGTGGCATTGACTCGACTGATGTCTGAAGTAGTGCTGGAGGAAACTGACACCATGAATCCTGCAGGGCTGTCCACAAATCCGTAAGAGTAGGAGGGACCGGAGTTCTCTTCTGAACAGCACGTTGCAAGGCATCCCTGATTTGCTCAGTAATGTTCATGTCTGGGGAGTTTGACCAGCGAAAGTGTTTCAACTCAGAAGAGCGTTCTTGGAGCCACTCTGTAGTGTGGGGTGTCACATTAACCTGCTGGAATTGCCCTCGTCCGTCTGAATGCACAATTCACGTGAATGGTTACAGGTGATCATACAGGACGCTTACGTGCGTGTCACCTATCAAGAGTCGTATCTATATGTGTCACTCCAGCTGCACACGCCCCAGACCATTACAGAGCCTCCACCAGCTTGAACAGTCCCCTGTTGACATGCGGCGTCTATGGATTCATGAAGTTATCTTCATACACGTACACGTCCATTCACTCGATAAAATTTGAAACCAGACTCGTTCGACCAGGCAACATGTTTGCATTCATCAACAGTCCAACGTCGGTGTTGACGGTCCCAGGCCAGGCATAAAGCTTACAAGGGAACCTCCCCATCGCACCCCCCTCAGATTTAGTTATAAGTTGGCACAGTGGATAGGCCTTGAAAAACTGAACACAGATCAATCGAGAAAACAGGAAGAAGTTGTGTGGAACTATGAAAAAAAAGCAAAATATGCAAACTGAGTAGTCCATGTAGAACATAAGCAATACAAGGATAATGTTGCATCAGGAGTGCCGTGGTCCCGTGGTTAGCGTGAACAGCTGCGAAACAAGAGGTCCTTGGTTCAAGTCTTCCCTCCACTGAAAATTTTACTTTCTTTATTTTCGCAAAGTTATGATGTGTCCGTTCGTTCATTGACGTCTCTGTTCACTGTAATAAATTTAGTGCCTGTGTTTTGCGATCGCACCGCAAAACCGTGCGATTAGTAGACGAAAGGACGTGCCTCTCCAATGGGAACCGAAAACATTTGATCGCGAGGTCATAGGTCAACCGATTCCTCCACAGGAAAACACGTCTGATATATTCTACACGACACTGGTGACGGCATGTGCGTCACATGACAGGAATACGTTGTCGATCCACCTAACTTGTACACTTGGCGAATGGGTAAAAAGATTCTTCTACCTTGCCCGATTTAGGTTTTCTTGCCGATGTGATAATCACTCCCAAAAAAGTGAACGCATGGGACGGACAGATAGTAATTGTCTGAAAAATAAGAAATTAAAACTTTTCACTCGAGGGAAGCCTTAAACCAGGGATCCGTCGTTCCGCAGCTGCTCACGCTAACCACGGGACCACGGCGCTCCTGAGCTCACATTACCATTGATGTTGCCTATCTTGTCATGGACTACTCAGTTTGTATATTTTGCTTATTTTTTTCATAGTTCCATACGACTTCTTCCTGTTTTCTCGATTGATCTGTATTCAGTTTTTCAAGGCCTATCCACTGTGCCAACTTATAACTAAATCTGAGGGGGGTGCGATGGGGAGGTTCCCTTGTTAGTGTCGTGTAGTCATCAAGTGTTCATGAGTGGCCCTTCGGCTCCGTAAGCTGGCACTTGTTGATGGCCCAGCATTGAAATCTGCAGCAATTTGCGGTAGAATTGCACTTCTGTCAACGATTCTCTTCAGTCGTCGTTGATCCTGATCTTGCAGGATCTTTTTATGGACAGCCCTGCGGGATTAATGGGGTCAGTTCCCTCCAGAACTACTTCAGACATTAGTCGAGGCCATACCACGTCGCGTTTCGGCACTTGTGCATGCTCGTGACGGCCCTACACGATATTAGGCAGATGTTCCAGTTTCTTTGGCTCTTCAGTGTATGTAAATTTGCGTACCATCTCTGTCGGATGACGCAGTGCTTGTAGAACTGTTTTACTGATTTCCCATATGGCCCTCATTCTCTTCCTGTGAGCTATTTTCCTTTCTTCAGTCCACTTCGTTCATGGCCTCTTTGGACCCTCATTCTCTGTCCCCCTTCCGCCCCTCCCCCCTCCCCCGCTCATGTGAAAAATCAGGTTAAAGCCTCCCTCATCGGAGAACATAGTTTTTCAAGCTGCCTTGTTAATAAAGTGAAGTGCGTTTGGGTGAATACATTTAAAAAAAATTCATTTGCAGCGTGCGGAAAAATGTTCTTGGCAATTACTGTCATTTATATATAGCTGCTATCGTAGCAATCAGTCGGGATTACTGAAAAACAAACGACATTGCGAGATGTTCCGCTACGGTCCGTCAGCGTACAACGTCACGTTTGCTGCGGAAGGGGTGGCATAATTGCAGGCGCCCGTGCCTATAACTTCGACGCTATGTAGCGTCGTCGGATGACGTTTCCGACACGGTTCCTATCCTCGATTTCTTCCTCAAGACAGCTTCTACAAGTCTGTCGGACACCTTATACATCCAGTTCCTTGTGATGGCCATTTCTCACAGCAGCTGTGTGTAAATTGTAGTAATTTCGAAGAAAGCACGTTTTTGTATGCTGCAAAGGATTTTTTAAAATTTATTCACCAAAACGCATTTCGCATTTTTAACACGGCATCTGTTTAATAGCGTTTAATTCATTACTTGAAAAATCATGCAATTTTCCCCGATGAGCGAGACTTGCGAATGGCTTTTCACATGGGGCAGGGGTAAGGGTAAGGTGGACTGCATGATTTTAAAGTACTGAATTACACGTTTTACTGACATAGAAGAAGTCTTCTTAAGAACACGACAGGCGTCAGAATGAATCCCATGGAACTAATTTGTTTCTAAAGAGATTTTCGGTATTGATAGAAGCTGAAGAAATGAATTAAAATTTTTTGCCATTGTCCTGTCGGGACTTGAACCCATAGCTCCTGTTATTTTGTTATTGCGACGTGCTGTTTCCTTCGCAACACCAAAAGAATATACATATACTGTGCGCACCATGAAGAATAAATCACGACGGGGATAAAGATATTAACATCCATCCACAATAGTGTGCCAGTTCAAGAATTACAGTATTTCTTTCCACGTCGGTTTGCCGTAAGTTTCAAGATGGAAAAATGTCCCGTGTGCCGACATCTACATTTACATACACAAAGTTACTCTCCAAATCACACTTACGTGTCCCACAGACGGTTCATCGAAGCACCATTACACTAGTTCTCTATTATTCCAGTCTTGAAGGGCGCGCGGAAAAAACGAACACCTACATTTTTCCGTGCAAGCTTTGATTTCACTTATTTTTTTTATGACGATCGTTTCTCCCTGTGCAGATCAGCGCCAACAAAACGTTTTCGCATTCGGAGAAGAAAGTTCGTGACTGAAATTTCATGAGAAGATTCGGCAGAAACGAAAAATGCCTTTGTTTTAGTTACTTCCATCACAAAACCTGCATCATGTCCGTGACACTCCCTCCCTTATTTCTGGTAATACATAACGTGCTGTACTTCTTCATACTTTCTCGATGTTCTCTGGTAATCCTATCTGGTAAGGATCCCACAGTACTCCAAAAGAGGAGGGACAAGCGTAGTGTAGGCAGTCTCTTTAGCAGATCTGTTGCATTTTCAAGTGCTCTGCCTATAAAACGTAGTCTTTGGTTCGCCTTCCCCACAACATTTTCTATGTGTTCGTTCTAATTTATGTTGTTCGTAATTGTAATTTCTACGCATATTGTCGAATTTACGGTCTTTAGATGTGATTGATTCATCGTGTAGCCGTAGCTCAACGGATTCCTTTTGTCATTCATGTCGATGATCTCTCACTTTTCATTACTTATGTTCAATTTCCAATTTTCACTCCATACAGAAATATTATCTAAATCGATTTGCAATTGGCTTTAATCATCCGATGAGACGGCCGCTGTGGCCGAGCGGTTCTAGGCGCATCAGTCCGGAACCGCGCTGCTGCTACGGTCGCAGATTCGAATCCTACCTCGGTCAGGGACGTGTGTGATGTCCTTAGGTTAGTTAGGTTTAAGTAGTTCTAAGTCTAGGGGACTGATGGCCTCATATGTTAAGTCCCATAGTGCTTAGAGACATTTGAACCGTTTTGAGCCATCTTCCGATGACTTTAGTAGACTATAAACGACAGGATTATTCCAAACAGCCTAAGACGTTGCTTAGATTGTCTCCGAAATCATTTATATAGATAAGGAACAGCAGAGGGCGTATAACAACACGCCAGAAATCCCTTCTACCGCAAATCCAGTAGCATGGGAGACGATATTCCATAAGCAGGCAGTTTGATTACAAGCCGGTTGTGAGGTACGTTGTCAATAGCCTCATGGAAATCTAGATTATGAAACCAGTTTGAAATCCCTTGTCGATAGCGCTCAATTATTCATGTGAGTAGATAGAACACTGCATATCGACGTGAATGATACGGGCTTGTACTTTAGTGGATTGCTCCTGTTGCCTTTGTTGAATACTGGTGTGACCTGAGCAACTTTCCAGTCATGGGTACGGACCTTCATCGAGCGAGCGGTTACATATGATTGTTGATTGTGGAGCTAGTTATTGGCATATTCTGATAGGAAGCTAGCGGAAGACTTGCATTTGTTAAGTGGTTTAAGTTGCTTCACTACTCAGAAATCGTGGGGCTGGCATGGCGGAAGCATTTTTTAGGTAAGCAAATTAGCAGCCACATTTCACATAGATCGGAAAAACGGCGATCACATCCTCTATTTTCTCAATTGCAAAGGAAATAACGCGGCATCCTGCCTTAGAGTACAACACAATTAATGAAGAGAGTGGAGGAAGCGAGAAAGAATTGCCACTGCGTGAGGTTTGCGGAATGCGGGAATACATCTCCCGCAACGCGTCAAATGATACGCAGGTTAAAAAGTATGCCAGCTGTTTTGAAATCGGGTATTCAATTATTTGTTATTGACTGCGCCGGAACAGGAAAAAAAGTGGAAATAAAAAAAAAGAGAGAAGTGTGTTGCGCGCTGCGCTGGCTGTTGGTTCCGGCGCGCCTTGTTAAAGAATCGCAGCGGCGGCTGCTGCCGCTGCGGCGGGCGTCGGCGTCTCGCCAGCAGTAGCGGCAGCAGCAGCGGCGCCGTCAAAGCGACGCCTGTGTGTGTGTGTGTGTGTGTGTGTGTGTGCGTGTGTGCGTGCGCGCGCCGCGCCGGTGTGGGTGTGATTGAAACCCGGCGGCTGGCGGGCTGCCGCTCCGCAGCCAGGGCCGCCACCCGGCCGCGCCGGGCGCGCGCGCTCACAAAAGGGCGGCCGGCGGTGGGGTGGGTTGGCAGGCCTGCAGGCCGGCGCGGCGCGGCGCGGCGGGGAAGCCCCGGCCCGGCGCTCGGCGCGGCCGCCAGCCAGTAATTGAGGTGGCGCGCGCCGCCGGCCGCCACACGCCGCCCCGCAAGTCGCGCGCCGCCCCGCGCCGGACAGGGTGCCCCGAAAGTTTGCTGCTGCGCCGCCCACGCTCTGCGAGCCTGCCTTCCACCAGCGCTCTCGCCGTACACACCCATTTACGATTTCTCTATTAAGCACAGGGGTCCAAGAAAAAGTAGACATCGTTGATAATATCTTTGGAACAAAATGACATATCGTTGCAATTTTGC
This sequence comes from Schistocerca serialis cubense, assembly GCF_023864345.2. Classification (NCBI taxonomy): domain Eukaryota; kingdom Metazoa; phylum Arthropoda; class Insecta; order Orthoptera; family Acrididae; genus Schistocerca; species Schistocerca serialis. Next base: position 194,593,196 of record NC_064647.1, on the reverse strand, counting down.
GTGGTAGCGTGATCCATTGTTTTCTCAACAGATCTTCGCGCGCGTTGTTGTTTGAACAGCGCAAGTGTTACTGGCAGTACGGAAACATGATGGAGGCACAACGGCAATGGCGTAGTGTGTTCTGAACTCAGCCACCAATACGTACAACAGTTTATCGCATTCGTGGTAAATTTGAAGCTGACGGTACTTTTCAGGATGTGCATAAGGAAAAGTCTCGCCGACCAAAAACATCAACAAATCCAGCGTCCAGCGCTCCTGTATTGCAACATTTTACTAGGTCACCTCAAAAATTGTGCAGCACAGTGAAACAGGGGTAAGCCGAGCAACCATAGGATCTACATCTACATCTACATGGATACTCTGCAAATCACATTTAAGTGCCTGGCAGAGGGTTCATCGTACCACCTTCACAATTCTCTATTATTCCAATCTCGTATAGCGCGCAGAAAGAATGAACATCTATATCTTTCCGTACGAGCTCTGATTTCCTTTATTTTATCATGGTGATCGTTCCGCCCTATGTAGGTCGGTGTCAACAAAAAATTTACGATTCGGAGTAGAAAGTTGGTGATTGGAATTTCGTGAGAAGATTCCGTCGCAACGAAAAACGCCTTTCTTTTAATGATTTCTAGCCCAAATCCTGTATCATTTCTGTGACACTCTCATATTTGGCGATAATACAAAACGTGCTGCTTTTCTTCGAACGTTTTCCAAGTACTTCGTCAGTCCTATCTCGCAAGGATCCCACACCGCGCAGCAGGATTCTAAAAGAGGACGGACAAGCGTAGTGTTGGCAGATCCTTAGTAGGTCTGTTACATTTTCAAAGTGTCCTGCCAGTAAAACGCAGTCTTTGGTTAGCCTTCCCCACAACATTTTCTGTGTGTTCTTTCCAATTTATTCCTTTAGTGACCAGTGGGAACTATATTTCCCACTTATTTGTTTTCGCTGTAAGTTCAGTTGTAATCCATGTTCCCACTTCTAACTTGTGCTACCATCTCTGTTACAGTGTGCTAACTTGTCAACGTTTTGGCGAAAGCTGTTGTATTTCTACCTTGTGAGTCAATCAATCCAGAAACGCAGTTCTCGCGTGAAAATGAGCCACTGCTTCGACCGCTACAGCGTTTTTTGGATAGTGTGCTTTCCTTTTGCGTGTGAAGTGACTTGTGTTGTATTTATCTACTTTTATATTTATGAGGGAGATAGTATTCGTGTATATTTGCTGGATTTGACTGAAAATTACATAAATATTACAAGGTAAGTTAGTGGAAGCAGAAGTGAAGTATTCTGCCCATTGGCTGTAGCAGAGTATAATAAAATAATGGGAGGAGTGGATAGATTTGATCAGCTGCGTGAATGGTATGCTGTAGGCCGTCGTTCATGGAAGTGGTGGCACAAACTGTTTTTCTTTCTTGTGGATTTGGCAGTTGTCAATTCCTACGTTATGTGGGAGCTACAGTAGACAGAAGCAGACCAGCTAACATTTAGATCGCACTTCGCAAGGCAGCTTATCTCTGGCTTCTCAAACCGTAAGAGAAGAGGAAGGCCTTTGAAACACCAAAAAGAGGTGTGTCTGGAGTACCAGATGAAGTTTGTCCGGAGAAAGTTGGACACATTTCCCTACAAAAAAAACAGAAGATGCCGCCAATGTAGCACCAAGAACAAAGAAAAGAGAACAAAAATAATGTGTAGCAACGGTCGTGAACCTTCGTGTGTAGCATCATGCTTCTCTAAGTGCCGTAGTACATCACCTTAGTGAACTCAAAGGACAGTATGAACTAATACAAATATAAATGTAATGTTTAACATATTTTCGTACTGAAAAATAAAGGGAATACATTTTTTAAAATTATCAATTGAAGTTACTCCATGAGTTCGGTGGGAACAATAGTTCCCACTAATTTTTTATACTCCTAGGCTAAACTCTCACTTTCAAAATTTAAATTACGATTTTATGAACTGTTTCTTAGCCCAATAAAGTGTCACTAACTAAAGTGCCAACAACTTCCGGAAATAATTTGGTCACTAAAGGGTTAAGTTATCCGAAATTGTAATACCTAGGTATTTAGTTGAATTTACGGCTTTTAGATTAGACTGATTTATCGTGTAACCGAAGTTTAACGAGTTCCTTTTAGTACTCATGTGGATGACCTCACACTTTTTGTTATTTAGGGTCAACTTCCACTTTTCGCACCATTCAGATATTTTTTCTAAATCGTTTTGCAGTTTGTTTCGACCTTCTGATGACTTTATTAGTCGATAAACGACAGCCTCATCTGCAAACAACCGAAGACGGCTGCTCAGATTGCCTCACAAATCGTTTATATAGATAAGGAACAGCAAGGAGCCTATAACACTACCTTGAGGAACGTCCGAAATCACTTCTGTTTTACTCGATGACTTTCCGTCAATTACTACGAAGTGTGACCTCTCTGACAGGAAATCACAGATCCAGTCACATAACTGAGACGATATCCCAAAAGGACGCAATTTTACTACGAGCCGCTTGTGCGGTACAGTGTAGGATGAATTCTGAAGGCTGCAAAGTGGAAAGTGTACATTCCAAGATCGCTGCATGCTATAAACGAGGACGATACGGACCGGAGGATGGAGTACTACAAATGGTTTGTGGCATACTTCGCGAGGATGTACGGTATGCAGGGATGGTTATTTGGTCTGACTAGGTGCCATTCAAAGTGAACGGTACTGTACACCGACACGACTGCAAGAACTGATCTCCTGAAAATCCTCACGTTTACAAGGACAAACATGCTAATTTACCGTGTGGTTTGATTGGCCCATTCTTCTTTGAAAAAAAAATGGTTCAAATGGCTCTGAGCACTATGGGACTTAACTACTGTGGTCATCAGTCCCCTAGAACTTAGAACTACTTAAACCTAACTAACCTAAGGACATCACACACATCCATGCCCGAGGTAGGATTCGAACCTGCGACCGTAGCAGTCGCGCGGTTCCGGACTGCGCGCCTAGAACCGCTAGACCACCGCGGCCGGCCTCTTCTTTGAAGATACCGTAGCTGGTGAGGAGTATCTTCACATACTGCAAACATTGATTTTACCTAATTTTACCCGCCATCCGAGAGGTGTTTGGAAATGAAAGATTTTACCACAACAAGATGGCACTCCGTCTCACTACCACAGAGCCCATTTGGATGAAAATCTATCTGGACGTTGTATACGTGGAAGAGGAGCACGTGAGTACCCACCATAGTCTCCAGACCTTACAACTCTTGACTGCTAACAGGGGACATTGAAAAATGAAGGTAAACAGAAGCGGGCTGCAGTGAACGAGCTACGAGAAACCATCGAGGCGTCCTGTGCGTCTATCACACCGGCCAACACTGACTGCCGTAGTTCGATCAACAGTTCAGCGGCATCGATGTTGTTCGGCTGGTGCTTGGTGTCACGTTGAGCACATGAAATAACCTTCCACCCCGTGCAAGTATTGAAACGGTATGCCATTCTGTTCCATTAATATTGACTATGAAAGAGTGGCTACATTTTACTTAAAGTATTTTATGTCTTAACGTCGATATGCGGCTAGATTTTGGAATATATATTCTACTCGAACATTATAAATAACCTCGACGAGAACGGTCTGTTGACACATAGTCAATACGGATTAGGAAAAATCATTCTTGTCAAACGCAACAAGATCACACAAAGTGTTGAATGCTATCGACAAGGGGTTACAAATTTATTCTGTATTTCTGGATTTGCATAAGGTTTTTGAGACCGTATGTCAAAAGCCGCTTGTAGTAAGATTGCGTGCGTATGGAATGTCGACTCAGTTGTGCGATTGGATTCGTGATTTTCTGTCAGAAAGGTCACAGCTCGTAGTAAGGACACAGTTCGTAGTAATTGACGGAAAGTCATCGAGTAAACGGAAGTAATTTCTGGCGTTCCCCAAGGTTGTGGTGTAGGCCCTCTGGTGTTCCTTAGCTATATAAACGATTTAGGAGACAATCTGAGCACCCGTCTTAGGTCGTTTGCAGATGATGCTATCGTTTATCGTCTTATAAAGTCATCAGAGGATCAATACAAACTGCAAAACGATTTGGGAAAGGTATCTGTATGGCGAGAAAATTGACAACTGACCCTAAATAATGAAAAGTGTGAGATCATCCATATGAGTGCTAGAAGCAAGCCCTTAAATTTCGGATACGATTGATTGATGAGAACACTTAGAAAATGCAATAGATCTATCAAAGAGAGTGCCTACTTTACGCTTGTTCGTCCTCTTTTGGAGTACTGCTGCGGGGTGGGGGATCCTTACCAGGTAGGATTAACGGAGTACATCGAGAAAGTGTAAAGAAGGGTAGCACATTTTGTACTATCGAGAAATAGGGGAGAGCGTGTCACGGACATGATATAGGATTTGAGGTGGAAATCACTAAAGCAAAGTCGTTTTCGTTGCGGCGGGATCTTCTCACGAAATTTCACTCATCAACTTTCCTCTCCGAGCGCGGAAGTATTTTGATGTGCGTTTTTTTCCACACGCTTCTTGTGTGTGGGATAAAAGAGAATTTGTGCTAATGTGGTTCAGGTGAACCCTCTGCAAGACACTTAGCCTTATAGACGTAGATGTAGATATTAGATTTCCTAACTTCAGTAGCTAGTGTTTTTTTTTTTTCTTTTCAAATGATTTTTGGTGGCGGTGCTGAAGAGGTTTCAGGTTTTATGGAACGGTTTTATAGTTTACGTTGTATAACTACATATCATAAATATATTATATACTTGATTTTGCCCGCTACATCGTCCATGTGGATCTCGAAGCAGCATGAATTTTCAAAAATCCTGAAGCTTATTATCGGCGAAAAAAAAACAGATATGAAAAACTGAATATAAAACTGTCAGTAGAATGCAGCAGTAAAGAACTGATATGTTTCTGATCACAGATACAGTTATTTGAAGTATGAAATACCAACAAACCGTTCTAGGAAGGCGTATTACTGCTCAACAAACTTATCAACTATAATAGTGACATCGGTTCAAGACTGAATTCAAGAATGTCTATGGATAACGGGGTTAATTTGTTAACTGTCATTATTATTATTATGGTACAACGTTCCAAAGTACTACTCTTTTCGGATTCTGTCATTTCTACCCTGCTTTATTCAGTTCAGTTTAAAAAACTGCTGCTGTCGTGATTTTTTTCTTACTGTATAATGAAATGATCCTTACACGAAACTTGGGTCGATACACATAATAAAAAGTTTTGACAGTTTTACTCATTTTCATGGACAACTCTCGCTTGGCCAATAATCTGATTACGGCAAAATTGTTTTCCTAAGACAGTTTCCATGTATAACCTACAGATTCCGATTTCCCAGGACTGACCCAATTAAAGAAAGCACTCTGTATTTACAGAGAACTCGGCTACTAGGCAGCATATGAAGATGAAACATTACTAGATTTTAAGTTAGACATTCTGGCGTTAGGAACTTGGTTATTATTAATAGTAGTGATGCTGTAACTGTTGGTTGGTAATATTTACTGACAAAATACAACCTAACGCTATATTGCGTACTTAGGCTATCCTGTGTGGCCGCTTTTTAGTACGACTTTAAAAGAGAGAGAGATTATTAATTGATCACCGATGCGTCGGTTCTCGATTGTGTCCAGGAGACGTACGGATTGATTACGCGAATAATTGACCTTTTGAACCGGATTGCCTTCACGCAATCAGAATCTTTGATGAAAATACCTAAGGGACCTACTTGAATATAAAAATGGAAATGAAAGCAAATTAGTGAAATTTCGTATGAGAAAGATTAACAGGTCGGAAGTTGAACACATCAGTGGTCTCCCAAATACAATCGAGACACCGCGATTAAGAGCGAACCTGCAACAAAGTTCATATACAATTTGATTATCATTTTTGGTTAGTGAAAGAAAAGAATAAGAAGAAAATTACTGCATCGTAAAATATTAATATGTTTTGAACAAATTGGCTTTAAACTTCTACACATTGACAAATACACAATAAATGCAAGACTTACATCTGATATTTCTTTTGTAAATGGTTGTTGTTGTTGTTGTGGTCTTCAGTCCTGAGACTGGTTTGATGCAGCTCTCCATGCTACTCTATCCTGTGCAAGCTTTTTCATCTCCCAGTACCTACTGCAACCTACATCCTTCTGAATCTGCTTAGTGTATTCATCTCTTGGTCTCCCTCTACGATTTTTACCCTCCACGCTGCCCTCCAATACTAAATTGGTGATCCCTTGATGCCTCAGAACATGTCCTACCAACCGATCCCTTCTTCTGGTCAAGTTGTGCCACAAACTTCTCTTCTCCCCAATCCTATTCAATACTTCCTCATTAGTTATGGGATCTACCCATCTAATCTTCAGCATTCTTCTGTAGCACCACATTTCGAAAGCTTCTATTCTCATCTTGTCCAAACTATTTATCGTCCATGTTTCACTTCCATACATGGCTACACTCCATACGAATACTTTCAGAAATGACTTCCTGACACTTAAATCTATACTGGATGTTAACAAATTTCTCTTCTTCAGAAACGCTTTCCTTGCCATTGCCAGCCTACATTTTATATCCTCTCTACTTCGACCATCATCAGTTATTTTGCTCCCCAAATAGCAAAACTCCTTTACTACTTTAAGTGCCTCATTTCCTAATGTAATTCCCTCAGCATCACCCACTTAATTAGACTACATTCCATTATCCTTGTTTTGCTTTTGTTGATGTTCATCTTATATCCTCCTTTCAAGACACTGTCTATTCCATTCAACTGCTCTTCCAAGTCCTTTGCTGTCTCTGACAGAATTACAATGTCATCGGCGAACCTCAAAGTTTTTATTTCTTCTCCATGAATTTTAATACCTACTCCGAATTTTTCTTTTGTTTCCTTTACTGCTTGCTCAATATACAGATTGAACAACATCGGGGAGAGGCTACAACCCTGTCTTACTCCCTTCCCAACCACTGCTTCCCTTTCATGTCCCTCGACTCTTATAACTGCCATCTGGTTTCTGTACAAATTGTAAAGAGCCTTTCGCTCCCTGTATTTTACCCCTGCCACCTTTAGAATTTGAAAGAGAGTATTCCAGTCAACATTGTCAAAAGCTTTCTCTAAGTCTACAAATGCTAGAAACGTAGGTTTGCCTTTCCTTAATCTTTCTTCTAAGATAAGTCGTAAAGTCAGTATTGCCTCACGTGTTCCAGTGTTTCTACGGAATCCAAACTGATCTTCCCCGAGGTTGGCTTCTACTAGTTTTTCCATTCGTCTGTAAAGAATTCGTGTTAGTATTTTGCAGCTGTGACTTATTAAGCTGATAGTTCGGTAATTTTCACATCTGTCGACACCTGCTTTCTTTGGGATTGGAATTATTATATTCTTCTTGAAGTCTGAGGGTATTGTAAATGGAGCAGTCCAATAATCGATGCTTTGTCAGTCCGTTCCTTCTTAAAATTAAATGTCCTTGCTTGTGCGTAAGTACATTGTATCCACACCCGAGTTACCGAAATGTTTGTTCGTCGTTTCACATAGTTTTTACACAACATAAAAATACACCTTGTAGCAATGCTATGTAGTACGTCTTAACATGTCCGCGACCAAAAGTACAAGGGATAATGAAATCTCTAGAATATTTCTTAACCAAAGGTAGATTGTTCTTTCTTCTGTTTCGCAGCTTCTTGCTATCAAGCGTTGCGGCAATGATTTTAAATATCTGCGCCCAGCGGGTCATAGTATTTATTTAGAGTATTTAAACGCTGGACGCACGTTTTGGTATAGGAGCACATTGAAAAAAATATTTCATCTCTTTACTGTCGCGATGTGGTGCTTAGCATCTTTACGAACTACAGCTCGTTGGCTGTCCTTTTCTTTAATGACAAATATCTCATATGCAATGTAGCGGAAATCCAATAATATTACAACATCTAGCAATACAACTATGAAAACCGCATCAAATTTCGTGCAACAGTTTTTGCTCCTACAGACATACGGACAGACAGACAAACAAAAATTCTAAAAATAATTGTTTTGGCTTACATTACTGTTCTAAAAGCCCCTCACATTAAGTTTTGTTAAATATCTCCCATGTACAGAATCGGCCAGTTGAAATTTTATTATATGTATAGATTTTATGTCGCACTATATCAGTAAGAAAATGTCGCCCATCAGGTTCTCCTGTCTGCATGTGAATGTTAATCTCAGGAACTGTTCTGAGGATTTTGATACGCACTTCACTATATTGACTAAAGGTTTATGGGATAATTTATAAATATTTCATGGAAACTGGCTGAACAAATGTAAACGTGTGTGGTTACCTGCCGGACTTTATCGCAGCTCTGTGACATTCCGCATTCCTGAGATAAACATCGAACAGACTTTGCAGGAGAGGCCAACAATCGTTGTTTTACGTCAGTCAGTTTTTCTTCCGATAATGGTGGCTGTTGCCAACCGTGAAAATCCAACACCTTTTCACTGCTCTCCATCATAAGAATAAACCCGAAGTAAACATTACGCCATTTATTCTTCCGCGTTTGCTTGACACTCGTTGGATTTCGTTACACGCGGAGCGGAAGCCAAGCTGTGTCAGTCGGTGGGACGAAGTAATTTTTGTCGATGAATGTCAAGTGCAGATGTTCTCCTCAAACGGAAGAAAACCACGTGAAGAATTTCAATCGAAGCATCTGCTAACTACAGTTAAAACACGGTGGTGGAGGTGTCATGATTTGGGGTTCCATGTCGTCATCTGGTGTAGGCGAATTAGCATTCATTGAAGGTACAATGGAGAAGCATAATGTAGCGTTGCTCTTGGGGGACGAAAATAAAAAGAATTTTTTACTTTTTTTAATGTCGAAAAAGTGAATATTTTTGGTGGGCCACTTGGCATCTGAATCAGGGATTTATTACGCTATTATAATAACATACGCTGACCATTAAATACCTGAATAAGAGCAGCATATTGATATATATATTTGAGATCGTTCGGAAGAAACATTATCATTTCTATGCATTTTTTATAGTCGCGATGTAGTCATACCTTGATCAACACTAAGGGACCAGAAGATTTATAGACTTTAAAAGAAATGCAACACTACACAAAAAAGTTGGTTCAGAAATAATAGGAAAACGATAATGTTCCTTCTGCCTCATGCTGCGTTCGGCCCATCAGCGTGATCGTAATTTCTGATGATGAAGTAACACAAAATAATTATCATTCAGGTAAATAAGGAGATGGAATCATCAAGGTTAATTTACGAAAATAAGCACACTTATCTTTAACACACGTTTTTTTTAATGCTACGTGTTGTTGTTGTTGTGGTCTTCAGTCCTGAGACTGGTTTGATGCAGCTCTCCATGCTATTCTATCCTGTGCAAGCTTCTTCATCTCCCAGTACCTTCTGCAACCTACATCCTTCTGAATCTGCTTAGTGTATTCACCTCTTGGTCTCCCTCTACGATTTTTACCCTCCACGCTGCCCTCCAATGCTAAATTTGTGATCCCTTGATGCCTGAAAACATGTCCTACCAACCGATCCCTTCTTCTAGTCAAGTTGTGCCACAAACTTCTCTTCTCCGCAATCCTATTCAATACCTCCTCATTAGTTACGTGATCTACCCACCTTATCTTCAGCATTCTTCTGTAGCACCACATTTCGAAAGCTTCTATTCTCTTCTTGTCCAAACTGATTATCGTCCATGTTTCACTTCCATACATGGCTACACTCCATACAAATACTTTCAGAAACGACTTCCTGACACTTAAATCTATACTGGATGTTAACAAATTTCTCTTCTTCAGAAACGCTTTCCTTGCCATTGCCAGCCTACATTTTATATCCTCTCTACTTCGACCATCATCAGTTATTTTGCTCCCCAAATAGCAAAACTCCTTTACTACTTTAAGTGCCTCATTTCCTAATGTAATTCCCTCAGCATCACCCACTTAATTAGACTACATTCCATTATCCTTGTTTTGCTTTTGTTGATGTTCATCTTATATCCTCCTTTCAAGACACTGTCTATTCCATTCAACTGCTCTTCCAAGTCCTTTGCTGTCTCTGACAGAATTACAATGTCATCGGCGAACCTCAAAGTTTTTATTTCTTCTCCATGAATTTTAATACCTACTCCGAATTTTTCTTTTGTTTCCTTTACTGCTTGCTCAATATACAGATTGAACAACATCGGGGAGAGGCTACAACCCTGTCTTACTCCCTTCCCAACCACTGCTTCCCTTTCATGTCCCTCGACTCTTATAACTGCCATCTGGTTTCTGTACAAATTGTAAAGAGCCTTTCGCTCCCTGTATTTTACCCCTGCCACCTTTAGAATTTGAAAGAGAGTATTCCAGTCAACATTGTCAAAAGCTTTCTCTAAGTCTACAAATGCTAGAAACGTAGGTTTGCCTTTCCTTAATCTTTCTTCTAAGATAAGTCGTAAAGTCAGTATTGCCTCACGTGTTCCAGTGTTTCTACGGAATCCAAACTGATCTTCCCCGAGGTTGGCTTCTACTAGTTTTTCCATTCGTCTGTAAAGAATTCGTGTTAGTATTTTGCAGCTGTGACTTATTAAGCTGATAGTTCGGTAATTTTCACATCTGTCGACACCTGCTTTCTTTGGGATTGGAATTATTATATTCTTCTTGAAGTCTGAGGGTATTGTAAATGGAGCAGTCCAATAATCGATGCTTTGTCAGTCCGTTCCTTCTTAAAATTAAATGTCCTTGCTTGTGCGTAAGTACATTGTATCCACACCCGAGTTACCGAAATGTTTGTTCGTCGTTTCACATAGTTTTTACACAACATAAAAATACACCTTGTAGCAATGCTATGTAGTACGTCTTAACATGTCCGCGACCAAAAGTACAAGGGATAATGAAATCTCTAGAATATTTCTTAACCAAAGGTAGATTGTTCTTTCTTCTGTTTCGCAGCTTCTTGCTATCAAGCGTTGCGGCAATGATTTTAAATATCTGCGCCCAGCGGGTCATAGTATTTATTTAGAGTATTTAAACGCTGGACGCACGTTTTGGTATAGGAGCACATTGAAAAAAATATTTCATCTCTTTACTGTCGCGATGTGGTGCTTAGCATCTTTACGAACTACAGCTCGTTGGCTGTCCTTTTCTTTAATGACAAATATCTCATATGCAATGTAGCGGAAATCCAATAATATTACAACATCTAGCAATACAACTATGAAAACCGCATCAAATTTCGTGCAACAGTTTTTGCTCCTACAGACATACGGACAGACAGACAAACAAAAATTCTAAAAATAATTGTTTTGGCTTACATTACTGTTCTAAAAGCCCCTCACATTAAGTTTTGTTAAATATCTCCCATGTACAGAATCGGCCAGTTGAAATTTTATTATATGTATAGATTTTATGTCGCACTATATCAGTAAGAAAATGTCGCCCATCAGGTTCTCCTGTCTGCATGTGAATGTTAATCTCAGGAACTGTTCTGAGGATTTTGATACGCACTTCACTATATTGACTAAAGGTTTATGGGATAATTTATAAATATTTCATGGAAACTGGCTGAACAAATGTAAACGTGTGTGGTTACCTGCCGGACTTTATCGCAGCTCTGTGACATTCCGCATTCCTGAGATAAACATCGAACAGACTTTGCAGGAGAGGCCAACAATCGTTGTTTTACGTCAGTCAGTTTTTCTTCCGATAATGGTGGCTGTTGCCAACCGTGAAAATCCAACACCTTTTCACTGCTCTCCATCATAAGAATAAACCCGAAGTAAACATTACGCCATTTATTCTTCCGCGTTTGCTTGACACTCGTTGGATTTCGTTACACGCGGAGCGGAAGCCAAGCTGTGTCAGTCGGTGGGACGAAGTAATTTTTGTCGATGAATGTCAAGTGCAGATGTTCTCCTCAAACGGAAGAAAACCACGTGAAGAATTTCAATCGAAGCATCTGCTAACTACAGTTAAAACACGGTGGTGGAGGTGTCATGATTTGGGGTTCCATGTCGTCATCTGGTGTAGGCGAATTAGCATTCATTGAAGGTACAATGGAGAAGCATAATGTAGCGTTGCTCTTGGGGGACGAAAATAAAAAGAATTTTTTACTTTTTTTAATGTCGAAAAAGTGAATATTTTTGGTGGGCCACTTGGCATCTGAATCAGGGATTTATTACGCTATTATAATAACATACGCTGACCATTAAATACCTGAATAAGAGCAGCATATTGATATATATATTTGAGATCGTTCGGAAGAAACATTATCATTTCTATGCATTTTTTATAGTCGCGATGTAGTCATACCTTGATCAACACTAAGGGACCAGAAGATTTATAGACTTTAAAAGAAATGCAACACTACACAAAAAAGTTGGTTCAGAAATAATAGGAAAACGATAATGTTCCTTCTGCCTCATGCTGCGTTCGGCCCATCAGCGTGATCGTAATTTCTGATGATGAAGTAACACAAAATAATTATCATTCAGGTAAATAAGGAGATGGAATCATCAAGGTTAATTTACGAAAATAAGCACACTTATCTTTAACACACGTTTTTTTTAATGCTACGTGTTGTTGTTGTTGTGGTCTTCAGTCCTGAGACTGGTTTGATGCAGCTCTCCATGCTATTCTATCCTGTGCAAGCTTCTTCATCTCCCAGTACCTTCTGCAACCTACATCCTTCTGAATCTGCTTAGTGTATTCACCTCTTGGTCTCCCTCTACGATTTTTACCCTCCACGCTGCCCTCCAATGCTAAATTTGTGATCCCTTGATGCCTGAAAACATGTCCTACCAACCGATCCCTTCTTCTAGTCAAGTTGTGCCACAAACTTCTCTTCTCCGCAATCCTATTCAATACCTCCTCATTAGTTACGTGATCTACCCACCTTATCTTCAGCATTCTTCTGTAGCACCACATTTCGAAAGCTTCTATTCTCTTCTTGTCCAAACTGATTATCGTCCATGTTTCACTTCCATACATGGCTACACTCCATACAAATACTTTCAGAAACGACTTCCTGACACTTAAATCTATACTCGATGTTAACAAATTTCTCTTCTTCAGAAAAGCTTTCCTTGGTATTGCCAGTCTACGTTTTATATCCTCTCTACTTCGACCATCATCAGTAATTTTACTCCCTAAATAGCAAAACTCCTTTACTACTTTAAGTGTCTCATTTCCTAATCTAATCCCCTCAGCATCACCAGATTTATTTTGACTACATTCCATTATCCTCGTTTTGCTTTTGTTGATGTTCATCTTATATCCTCCTTTGAAGACACTATCCATTCCGTTCAACTGCTCTTCCAAGTCCTTTGCAGTCTCTGACAGAATTACAATGTCATCGGCGAACCTCAAAGTTTTTACTTCTGCTCCTTGAATTTTAATACCTACTCCGATTTTTTCTTTTATTTCCTTTACTGCTTGCTCAATATACAGATTGAATAACATCGGGGAGAGGCTACAACCCTGTCTCACTCCTTTCCCAACCACTGCTTCCCTTTCATGCCCGTCGACTCTTATAACTACCATCTGGTTTCTGTACAAATTGTAAATAGCCTTTCGCTCCCTGTATTTTACCCCTGCCACCTTCAGAATCTGAAAGAGAGTATTCCAGTTAACGTTGTCAAAATGTTTCTCTAAGTCTACAAATGCTAGAAACGTAGGTTTGCCTTTTCTTAATCTTTCTTCAAAGATAAGTCGTAAGGTTAGTATTGCCTCACGTGTTCCAACATCTCTACGGAATCCAAACTGATCTTCCCCGAGGTCCGCTTCTACTAGTTTTTCCATTCGTCTGTGAAGAATTCGCGTTAGTATTTTGCAGCTGTGACTTATTAAGCTGATAGTTCGGTAATTTTCATATCTAAACACCTGCTTTCTTTGGGATTGGAATTATTATATTCTTCTTTAAGTCTGTGGGTATTTAGCCTGTCTCATACATCTTGCTCACCAGATGGTAGAGTTTTGTCATGACTGGCTCTCCCAAGGCCATCAGTAGTTCTAATGGAATGTTGTCTACTCCCGGGGCCTTGTTTCGACTTAGGTCTTTCAGTGCTCTGTCAAACTCTTCACGCAGTATCTTATCTCCCATTTCATCTTCATCTACATCCTCTTTCATTTCCATAATATTGTCCTCAAGTACATCGCCCTTGTATAAACCCTCTATATACTCCTTCCACCTTTCTGCCTTCCCTTCTTTGCTTAGAACTGGGTTGCCATCTGAGCTCTTGATATTCATACAAGTGGTTCTCTTCTCTCCAAAGGTCTCTTTAATTTTCCTGTAGGCAGTATCTATCTTACCTCTAGTGAGACAAGCCTCTACATCCTTACATTTGTCCTCTAGCCATCCCTGCTTAGCCATTTTGCACTTCCTGTCTATCTCATTTTTGAGACGTTTGTATTCCTTTTTGCCTGCTTTATTTACTGCATTTTTATATTTTCTCCTTTCATCAATTAAATTCAGTATTTCTTCTCTTACCCAAGGATTTCTATTAGCCCTCGTCTTTTTACCTACCTGATCCTCTGCTGCCTTCACTACTTCATCCCTCAGAGCTACCCATTCTTCTTCTACTGTATTTCTTTCCCCCATTCCTGTCAATTGTTCCCTTATGCTCTTCCTGAAACTCTCTACAACCTCTGGTTCTTTCAGTTTATCCAGGTGCCATCTCCTTAAATTCCCACCTTTTCGCAGTTTCTTCAGTTTCAATCTGCAGTTCATAACCAATAGATTGTGGTCAGAATCCACATCTGCCCCTGGAAATGTCTTACAATTTAAAACCTGGTTCCTAAATCTCTGTCTTACCATTATATAATCTATCTGATACCTTTTAGTATCTCCAGGATTCTTCCAGGTATACAACCTTCTTTTATGATTCTTGAACCAAGTGTTAGCTATGATTAAGCTATGCTCTGTGCAAAATTCTACAAGGCGGCTTCCTCTTTCATTTCTTCCCCCCATTCCATGTTCACCTACTATGTTTCCTTCTCTCCCTTTTCCTACTGACGAATTCCAGTCACCCATGACTATTAAATTTTCGTCTCCCTTCACTACCTGAATAATTTCTTTTATCTCGTCATACATTTCATCAATTTCTTCATCATCTGCAGAGCTAGTTGGCATATAAACTTGTACTACTATAGTAGGCATGGGCTTTGTGTCTATCTTGGCCACAATAATGCATTCACTATGCTGTTTGTAGTAGCTAACCCGCACTCCTATTTTTTTATTCATTATTAAACCTACTCCTGCATTACCCTTATTTGATTTTGTATTTATAACCCTGTAATCACCTGACCAAGTCTTGTTCCTCCTGCCACCGAACTTCACTAATTCCCACTATATCTAACTTTAATCCATTTCCCTTTTTAAATTTTCTAACCTACCTGCCCGATTAAGGGATCTGACATTCCACGCTCCGATCCGTAGAATGCCAGTTTTCTTTCTCCTGATATGGACGTCCTCTTGAGTAGTCCCCGCCCGGAGATCGAATGGGGGACTATTTTACCTCCGGAATATTTTACCCAAGAGGACGCCATCATCATTTAATCATACAGTAAAGCTGCATGCCCTCGGGAAAAATTACGGCTGTAGTTTCCCCTTGCTTTCAGCTGTTCGCAGTACCAGCACAGCAAGGCCGTTTTGGTTAATGTTACAAGGCCAGATCAGTCAATCATCCAAACTGTTGCCCCTGCAACTACTGAAAAGGCTGCTGCCCCTCTTCAGGAACCACATGTTTGTCTGGCCTCTCAACAGATACCCCTCCGTTATGGTTGCACCTACGGTACGGCCATCTGTATCGCTGAGGCACGCAAGCCTCTCCACCAATGGCAAGGTCCATGGTTCATGGGGGAAGTAATGCTACGTACCCTTTCATATTAAATTACAATAGATGACCATAGTGGTTAAATACTTTATACATAACAGTCAAAATATCCTCTTCATGCTGTCTGTTCGTAATCAGTTACCAGAAACTACATGCTTTCTGATTGAAAAAGAATAACATTTAGCATTTTCACTCAATATTTTCACATAGAATATAAAATACAGTTGCGGAACGCAGCAAGTCCGCGTCCGCCTCTCATGGAATACAAACAGTAAAAGGTGAGGCGCCAAAAGCCTCACTTGTCTTGAAACAACAGAATTCTTTTTTATACCATTAATCGATACATGTACATAGAAATTTACTGGCACCACGCAAGAACGGCAAAGATAAAGAATAATAGATTCTGTCGCTGCTATGCGATGGTTCATTTCTTTTACTTTACAATTGTTCGATAACTTTAGGCCATCAGGCGTTTACTATTGAGCGTATATTAATGTTTGTGAGGCGAAAATTACTAATATTCCACTGCCTCCCATGAGGAGGGAAGGAATACCGAAGGTATTACTTTCATCCTCATGCCCATTGGAATATTTGTAATTTTCGGGTGTAACATACAGGTTATTAAACGTTTCATTTCATATTCATTCCATAATAAAAGAATTAACGTGTCAATTTGTAATTACTGACGGTGGATCATTGTGAATTTGTTCTGTGTTTCTATCAGTGTTTGCACGGATTCAGTCTTTCTTGATGATTCTTAAAATTAAGGCTATAAGCACACATATTTACAAAATTTATAAGGAAATAGAGTCACACTTCATTTTTCATCGTTGCAAAAGTAATTTGACTATCACAACTGGTACACAACTTTCTGTTTTGACTGTATTCATTATATTGTCATCGTCTTGTCGATTGATTGCCTTGTCCGTTGTCGCACTTAATTATGCATTTATTTTCGTCGCACATACACTATTTATGATAGACTTGGATTGTAGAGAGGCCACCGGTGATGGCTTCGACAAGGAAGTCCATATCTTTCACTTTCAGGGCTCGAGTGTGGCGCTCCGAATTATTTCACATATGAAACAGATAAAATATCTTATATTAGAATAGCTTACAAAACTAATTTTATATACATGTGGGATGGGATATGGGAAGGATCGGATCCTTTGACGTATTTTCGTGTGCTTATTTTCATTCGTATCGTGACCTCTCGTTAAAGTTTACATTTCAATAGTGTTCAGAGGTGACCTTGTGACTTGTCTCTGTGTACAATCAGTCATTATAATAATTACGCTAACTTCTCTATCTTAGAGTCTCTCGGAAGGTTTATGATACATACAAAAATGTTTTCAGTACTGGGTGTGAATGTTTTTGCTACAGAATGTAGCGCACAGCAACTGCTGTTGGCGGTTGAACGTTCACATTATTTCGTCACGTGGTGGCTGTCCGCCTCCACTGTTGCGAGCAATCTTGAATATCAGACTGTGCGCGCGCACGTGACCGGAGCTTTCTTGCAGAGCGTTGATTTCGCGCTTGAGGTGCCGTGCGTCGCTTTTGTTCGGCGGATCGTGGCTTTGTGTTTTTTAGATTGCTGGAGGGAGCTTCTGCCACCGAAACTGCCTCACATCACTTCCTGTCCACTATCCAATTACGGATTCACAGGTAAGTCCATGGAGAAGAAATAAAAACTTTGAGGTTCGCCGATGACATTGTAATTCTGTCAGAGACAGCAAAGGACTTGGAAGAGCAGTTGAATGGAATGGACAGTGTCTTGAAAGGAGGATATAAGATGAACATCAACAAAACCAAAACGAGGATAATGGAATGTAGTCGAATTAAGTCGGGTGATGCTGAGGGAATTAGATTAGGAAATGAGACACTTAAAGTAGTAAAGGAGTTTTGCTATTTGGGGAGCAAAATAACTGATGATGGTCGAAGTATAGAGGATATAAAATGTAGACTGGCAATGGCAAGGAAAGCTTTTCTGACGAAGAGAAATTTGTTAACATCGAGTATAGATTTAAGTGTCAGGAAGTCGTTTCTGAAAGTATTTGTATGGAGTGTAGCCATGTATGGAAGCGAAACATGGACGATAAATAGTTTGGACAAGAAGAGAATAGAAGCTTTCGAAATGTGGTGCTACAGAAGAATGCTGAGGATTAGATGGGTAGATCACATAACTAATGAGGAAGTATTGAACAGGATTGGGGAGAAGAGAAGTTTGTGGCACAACTTGACCAGAAGACGAGATCGGTTGGTAGGACATGTTCTGAGGCATCAAGGGATCACCAATTTAGTATTGGAGGGCAGCGTGGAGGGTAAAAATCGTAGAGGGAGACCAAGAGATGAATACACTAAGCAGATTCAGAAGGATGTAGATTGCAGTAGGTACTGGGAGATGAAGAAGCTTGCACAGGATAGAGTAGCGTGGAGAGCTGCATCAAACCAGTCTCAGGACTGAAGACCACAACAACAACAACATCAGGTAAGTGGTAGCTACCGCTGCAATTGCATGTGTGGAATGACACTAATTATTACACACTGCACACATCAATGAATTTTTCACACATATGGTGCAGTAGAATACTGCCACTGAAAATCGTCGAACTTTAAAACTTCACTTGCACTGTGGTGAGCGTCTGCGTGAACGAGGTATTAAAAGAAATTCTCGCTTCAAAACATCCCACGGTGTTTACAAGTTGATTTACATACTAATATTTACAAGAGTTCATTTAAATCGGGAAATAATCTAATTGACCACTTTGAATCAGAACAATTGTTTCTTAATTAGTCTTTTTTTTAATTTATGCCTACGGTCACAGGTAGGCTATTATAAGTCCTTTTTCTTTGACCAAATTCATTCCAATCTCCTTTACAAATTAATTTCATTCATAGTAATCTTTATCACGCTTGCTTATTCATTTTGTAGGCCCAATAATTTTATTTATTTATTTATTTATTTTTGTAGTGCTCGTCTTATTTAATGACTTGTGAGGAGAGCTTCATTTATGTCAAAAGTTTTTCTCGTATGTGCTTGTCTTTAAAGAAAGTTCGAGGACAGATTTGAAAATAGCAATTCCGCCTCGGGATTTCGTGTAGAAATGCAAACTGTCGGAAAAGAAAAGTGGGAAAAGCGGGCCTACTCGCGGATCGTCGACAGAATTTAAATTACTCCTCAACCAGGTCGAAAATTTAATGTACATTGCGCATTACAAAAGCAATATGCGCGTCGTGAACCTACTCATGTAGTGCCTCACTTCCTAAGCACACGTGCATCTTTACGAGTTGATCCTGAGGAGTGGATAGGATCAAGGATCTTAAAGGATTTGCGCTTAGGAAAGGGATTCAATAATCACAGAGAAAACAATAAATATTGCAGTGCGCACTTAAAATAAAATCTATCACTTCAAGCATTTATATCTAATATGTATCTTGCTGCAGCTTGCTTACTACTCTTTGCTCATTTCTTAGACTAGTCAAGTTTATGCATTACGCATTTGGGCATTAATTATCATTTGTATATATAAGCCTCTCACTAGAGTGTTGTTGTTTGCTGCTGTCGCGACCTGTAAAGCTTGGGCGAGATTCTTATTGTATTTGCTGCTAGCTTGTGAATTTGCAGTATCGCTAATGCTCAATAGTACCGTGAAGTTGCCATAATAAACCACGTTACTCATATGTTCTTTTACTCAGCTTGTTTATAGTCTGGACTCATCTTACTTTGCGTTATATAATAAACTTCCTTTTTATTCCATCACGCTTTTACTTAAGGTTACCGTCAGGCCTCTTTAGAACAATTGCACTGCGTTATCTACATCTACATCTACATCTATACTCCGCGAGCCACCTTACGGTGTGTGGCGGAGGGTACTTATTGTACCACTATCTGATCCCCCCTTCCCTGTTCCATTCACGAATTGTGCGTGGGAAGAACGACTGCTTGTAAGTCTCCGTATTTGCTCTAATTTCTCGGATCTTTTCGTTGTGATCATTACGCGAGATATATGTGGGCGGTAGTAATATGTTGCCCATCTCTTCCCGGAATGTGCTCTCTCGTAATTTCGATAATAAACCTCTCCGTATTGCGTAACGCCTTTCTTGAAGTGTCCGCCACTGGAGCTTGTTCAGCATCTCCGTAACGCTCTCGCGCTGACTAAATGTCCCCATGACGAATCGCGCTGCTTTTCGCTGGATCATGTCTATCTCTTCTATTAATCCAACCTGGTAAGGGTCCCATACTGATGAGCAATACTCAAGAATCGGACGAACAAGCGTTTTGTAAGCTACTTCTTTCGTCGATGAGTCACATTTTCTTAGAATTCTTCCTATGAATTTCAACCTGGCGCCTGCTTTTCCCACTATTTGTTTTATGTGATCATTCCACTTCAGATCGCTCCGGATAGTAACTCCTAAGTATTTTACGGTCGTTACCGCTTCCAATGATTTACCACCTATGGCATAATCGTACTGGAATGGATTTCTGCCCCTATGTATGCGCATTATATTACATTTATCTACGTTTAGGGAAAGCTGCCAGCTGTCGCACCATGCATTAATCCTCTGCAGGTCCTCCTGGAGTACGTACGAGTCTTCTGATGTTGCTACTCTCTTGTAGACAACCGTGTCATCTGCAAATAGCCTCACGGAGCTACCGATGTTGTCAACTAAGTCATTTATGTATATTGTAAACAATAAAGGTCCTATCACGCTTCCCTGCGGTACTCCCGAAATTACCTCTACATCTGCAGATTTTGAACCGTTAGGAATGACATGTTGTGTTCTTTCTTTTAGGAAATCCTGAATCCAATCACAAACCTGGTCCGATATTCCGTAAGCTCGTATTTTTTTCACTAAACGTAAGTGCGGAACCGTATCAAATGCCTTCCTGAAGTCCAGGAATACGGCATCAATCTGCTCGCCAGTGTCTACGGCACTGTGAATTTCTTGGGCAAATAGGGCGAGCTGAGTTTCACATGATCTCTGTTTGCGGAATCCATGTTGGTTATGATGAAGGAGATTTGTATTATCTAAGAACGTCATAATACGAGAACACAAAACATGTTCCATTATTCTACAACAGATTGACGTAAGCGAAATAGGCCTATAATTATTCGCATCAATCTGTTCATGCTTAATCCTAGGTATCTGTTTACTTCAAAGAGATGTTATTTCATCGCTGGCACAGCACTGTGCTGGAACTTACAAGTTAAATCTACCGACTGTTTTGCGCTAACAGGTGGTGCCTTATTTACGTCACATTTGAAAATAGGGAATAACCTCATGGAATCGAATCTTTTCACATAACTTTCCTCTTTTGTCTGGACGTTTAAGTATTGCCTTTTAAAACAGGTAATTAATTTGTCCTCGATTAAATTTCAATTACTAATACTAAGCACATATAATCATCATTTTCATATTACTATTTAGCGAGAGAAGTGCATTATTCGCTCCTTCCTCTTTCCTCATTGTGGTACCTCGGGGCTAATTAATACCTCTCGAGTACATCATTTTTCTTACATACTAACTTATAATTAAAATTGAAAATCGCCTCTAGAACATGTCCTCCTGTTTACATAAAGATTATTCATGTAAATACTTGTCTACAACTTATTCTGTATTTTACTTTCCAGACGCGTTGTTTTAATACATAAGGTTTCCTTTTAGCACCGGTTAACGTACGTAGTCAGTTCAGTTCCGTTCTTGTTACTCATTGGTTAATCCTGATCTCCAATACCTTAGAATTTTCTTACAGCTTAAATTAACTTAATTCCTGGCGTTATAAAATTTTCTTAAATCATGATGGTGGAACAATTCTTTGATTTTATTCGTGGCAGAGTCAGATAACAAATAGCTACCAATGTGTGGTTTCCTCATTATCACAAAGGGACCTTCATAAATGTGTTGCCACTTACGATTCTGCTTTAACAACAGGGATGGTTTAAAGTGAGTCCTGACTAATAACTAACTCCAAGAAACTTCTGCAGATGCTCTTTAAGAGCCTCTGGTCTCGTTCTTATGGGTACTATAATTTTATTGATTAATCTTGCATCTAGGACAGACAATAAAGGACTCGAATAAGGTGAATGAGATACTTCTATCACATTCCAGCGTAACATTTTCCTGATCTCGCACTTGACAGCTTCGCGTCTCGCATATGGAATGGAATAGCTTGTTCTACAGTAGGTTGAATGGGGCAGGACATCCATTCGATATTCATAGTCTTTTTATTAGTCCAGGTTTCTTAGAAAATACTTGAACGTAATCTGTTAACAAATTGTAAAGCTCATTCTTCTGTTGTTTGGATAATTCAGTGGACTCACTAGCTTTACCGTATAATTCATTCTGACCAGGAATTAGGTCTTTATACTTATCGTCATTAACACTTTCAGGATCTGTCACGTTTTCTGTCTGACTGTACTGTTGTCTTTTAGTCCATGGCCGTACTGCTATTTGAAGCATCCCAAAGTTTGTCTTCACCTTACTTCTTAACAAATTTACAGTTACTTGTTGCTGGCTCGCTACTAGAGTACTGATTCCACACTCGATGTCAATTTTAGCTTTCGTCTGCCTCAAGAATTCCATACTTAGGATACATGGCACTGATAGGTTTTTAACAATAAGAAAAATGCACGTTACTGAAATATACTCTATCTGGATTTGAAGCTGAGTCTGAAGATTTACACGTTGTGTTACTGGACCAATTGCTCCCGATACAGTGCAACCTTGAATTGGAAGTGATAAAACTTTACATACAGAGGATATTTTCTTAAATAAACATAAAGATAAGACATTTATATTAGCTCCTGTATCTACAATGGCTGTTACTGGTATATTGGCAATTGATACTCTTATGGAAGCTTGAACTTGTTCGTCCCATACGTCATCATTGTCTTTCGTCTCAGCGTCTGCTACTAGATCATCCCGTAAGTTTGTCTCTTTGTCATACCTAATTGCTTTAATTTCGCGTGGACTAAGAGACATTGTGTCCCCATTCAAACCTGCAGCATCCTCTAGGAGGCTCAAAGGTGCTGCTTTTAATTTTCCGATCGACAATTGCTTTCCTGCTGATTTATATTTCTTAAAGTTTCTTCCGTCTGGAACTGGTGTTGGTTTTGTGGTACGAACTCGGTTGGAAATAGATCTTGTTGTCCGGGCGTATTCGCTTGCGCATAATAAATTTGCGTATTATGCTTCAGACTTCCCAAAGGTCCGTTCGCTTGTTGCGTGAAGTGTATATTTTGTGGCTGAAAGGTATTTTGCTGTTTCTTGTGTTGATTGTAACCCTTACTAAAAGGTGTACGTTGGTCTCCACCTTGATTATGCCATTTATTTCCTTTCCACTGACGATTTGAATCGTAAGACTGATCGTTTTGATAATTAACGTTGATCGTTTGCGTGTTTCCATATTGCTGGGGATGGGTATTAGAAAGTGCATATCCGTACTGAGGTGGTGACGAATTATATATTGGATGTATCTCTGGCCGTTATTGTACTTATTTTTGTATTTACTGTTGGAGTACGTAGTGTCTTTATTTTTGAAACCGTTGTGGGGTCGCCGTGACGCGCTTTCGCTCGGCCACCATTGTTGCCTGCGTATTCTGTATTGTGCTGGCCGCCTGCACTGAAGTGGGCGTTGCCAACATCAACTCTAGCGTCCTCGTAAATCAGATCTAACGAGTCTAACACAGATAGGAAAGTGTCCGTATCGTCCTCAGACACGTTTACTAACTTTTCTCTGATCGCAATCGGTAGCTTAGTTTTTAGAATCATAATAACGTCTTTGGCGGTGATCGGCGAATCCCAGAACTTGATTTTCGCTAAATACTTTTCAAAATATCTTCTCAACCTACTGCGCCTATTGTTAAACACTTCGGCGTTGTAAACCTCTTTTCTCAGGCGCTACTGCAGACCAGAACTCCAGAATTTAGCTAAAAACATCTGTTCAAACTCTTTGTAACTTTTACAAGAGTCGACCATTTCGGTTCCCCATAAGGCAGCATCACCTATGATAAATCCACTAACGAATTGAATTCGCTGGCGGTCACTCTAGCTATTCGGGAAAATTCCTGAAAAATTTCGGAGGAACACTATAGGATGAATTTCTCTTTTCTGTGGGTGAAAGGTCGGAAAAACACGATGTTTGATCACGCTTTCCTCCTGCATCAAACTGACAAAAGTGGGTGGGCTGGTACTCTGGTTAACTTGTGCTTCTATGGAACTATGAGTTTGAGCGTTATCAAATGGTGAACGGTAATGTACCTGCTGTTGTTCATTACATCGTGGTGAATTATTCCACTCTCCTGACACGGGAGGTGGGGAATTTTCCAACTTGACATTTTAGTGTACGAGCTTCATCAACTATCTGTTGACGCCATTCAGGTAAATCTTGAGCTAACGTTCGTCTTATCTGGCCTAATTCTGACATGACCGTGTCTCCTGTTTTTCCAGGGGCTGCCAATATTTCAAAGGTCGCGTTTTTGACCGTTTCCCTGAGTTCGTTCTTGACCTTGTTTTCTATGAATCCGTCTTTGTTTTTAATCCACTCTTGGTAGTGGTCGGACAATGCTTCAGCATGTGCCTTAACAGTATTCTTTATTTGATCCTCTACATTAAGAGTCTCAATCTGTTTGGAAAGACCATCAACAACATTCTCGATCGTGTCTACTGCGGTTTTAACTCCTTTGACCTCATCAGAGATTGCAGTATAATTTTTTTTTAAGGTCGCAGCTTGGTTTTGATATTCCATCACTTTTGAATTTATCTCTCCCTTGGCTGCTTCGATTTTTTTATGTAACCGTTTTGAAATATCCTCTATTTTTGACTCTACTTGTGTGTCAATTTCTAGCCTCATGGTCGTGATCCGACTACTGATTTGGCTTTGGACATTACCCAACAGGGTATTTAAATCAGCTGTTATGTCTGCCTTTAGTTCGGCCTTTACCGAATTTAACCGTGTATTTAGGTCATTTATCTCCGTTTGCAGAAGTTTTTACTAAATTTATGTCTGTTTTTACTGAATTTATGTCTGTTTTTATCGAATTTATTTCTGTTTTTACTGAATTTATGTCTGATTTTACTGAGTTGCACAGATTTGTAAGGACCTGATTTTTATTATGCCGTCTTTCGGCCTTCTCTTTTTCTTCGCGGGCCTTTTCATCTAATCTTTCCTGTTTTTGGCTTTCGAACTTGCGTTCCATTATTGCTTCAATCATTGCAGCCAAGTCATTTTTTTCAAAAGCGGGAATAGTTTGCACACTAGGACCAGCTTCTAAAACTTCGGTCGAGGCTGCTTCTGCCTCCGCTCGTGTACCTATCGCGCGTGATCGTAATGGATAGTGAGGTCCATTCGCATTACCGCTGTCGTCTGCTTTTGTTTGTGTCCGCTGTTTACCGTCAGCCATGTTCATGAATTATTTGTCAAACGTCAAAATGCTACAGATATTGTTTGTCACTGCCGTGAGTTGTTTCTCTGTGACGTAGTGCTATGGCTTACTGGGACCCAAGACTTCGAACTAGTATCTATGGTCGAAGACCTAAGATGAAATTTTAACTCTGAGTAACAACTGACGTTCATGTACGCAAAGAAGACAAGATGGTTCCTACTAATTACAAACAAATGAAATATCACACGTTTTACCAGTTTTGAGCGTAGTTACCGCCATATCGTAATTAATTTTTTTTATGCACTGACAACAATGGTACACTTTCACTGAATTTAACTACATAAGAATGGACTATGGACAAATTGAAATAAAGCTGTTTCAAGGCAAGGAAAGACAGGTTTACGTTCTGATCAACTCGAAAGACGCAACGTCACCACGAAAGCTTGGCTACTGCGTATAAAAATTTCACTTACTATGTCTGTCTTGATGGTGATACGGCTGGATACTCGCGTTTTTTGGTAATTTCATCAATCGTTCTCCTGAATTAATTAAAAGGTTTTACCACTTCTCTTTCTCGGTTGAATTGCATCCACATGAAAAAATGAAACAATTAATAGAACAAGCACTGAAAAATTTTTAAACACATACATTAAATGATTTTTTTGATCGTGTCCCTGTTCGGGCGCCAAGTGTAGCGTTGCTCTTGGGGGACGAAAATAAAAAGAATTTTTTACTTTTTTTTTAATGTCGAAAAAGTGAATATTTTTGGTGGGCCACTTGGCAACAGAATCAGGGATTTATTACGCTATTATAATAACATACGTTGACCATTAAATACCTGAATAAGAGCAGCATATTGATATATATACGAGGCCTGTTCAGAAAGTAAGCTCCGATTGATTGCCAAATTGAAACCACAGTGAACATCAGAAATGTTTTACTTGTAACAATTAGCTACACCTTTCAGCTACTTCTCTACGTAGTCGCCGTTCTGACTTAGACTTTTGTCATAGCGTTGTACCAACTTTTCAATAGCCTCATCATAGAAGGCAGCCGCCAGTGCTTTCCGCCAATTCTCCACGCTGGCCTACACCTCGTTGTCTGTGTCAAAATGTTGTCTTCAAAGACAGCGGTTCATGTGACCAGAGATGAAACTCAGGGGCAGACAATTGCGGACTGTATTGTGGGTAATCTAACATTTCCATTTGAAAACGATGCAGGAGCATCTTCATTGCCCCTGCAGAATGCGGCTGAGAATTGTCGTGAAGACGAAACAGCACGACAGTTATGTAATGTTGGCTGCATAGCTTCAGGCGAAATTTCTCACCAGGCCCTCGTACTTGGCGGCAGACACTATTTTCTAGACATCTTTACGCACTCACTGCGAGCTCAGAAATGAGAAGAGCGACGTGATGCTAACTGGGGTTATACTAGAGACACTACCCAACACATCTGTGCAAAGCTTTATCGGATTTTCATAGTCGTTTCCATTTCGCGACCGATCGGAGCTTACTTTCTGAACGCCCCTCGTATATTTGAGATCGTTCGGAAGAAACATTATCATTTCTATGCATTTTTTATAGTCGCGATGTAGTCATACCTGGATCAACACTAAGGGACCAGAAGATTTATAGACTTTAAAAGAAATGCAACACTACACAAAAAAAAGTTGGTTCAGAAATAATAGGAAAACGATAATGTTCCTTCTGTCTCATGCTGCGTTCGGCCCATCAGCGTGATCGTAATTTCTGATGATGAAGTAACACAAAATAATTGTCATTCAGGTAAATAAGGACATGGAATCATCGAGGTTAATGTACGAAAATAAGTACACTTATCTCTAACACACGTTTTTTTTAATGCTACGTACCTTTTCATATTAAATTACAATAGATGACCATAGTGGTTAAATACTTTATACATAACAGTCAAAATGTCCTCTTGATGCTGTCTGTTCGTAATCAGTTACCAGAAACTACATGCTTTCTGAATGAAAAAAAATAACATTTAGCATTTTCACTCAATATTTTCACATAGAATATAAAATACAGTTGCGGAACGCAGCAAGTCCGCGTCCGCCTCTCATGGAATACAAACAGTAAAAGGTGAGGCGCCAAAAGCCTCATTTGTCTTGAAACAACAGAATTCTTTTTTATACCATTAATCGATACATGTACATAGGAATTTACTGGCACCGCGCAAGAACGGCAAAGATAAAGAATAATAGATTCTGCTGGCCGAAGTGGCCGAGCGGTTACAGGCGCTACCGTCTGGAACCGCACGACCGCTACGGTCGCAGTTTCGAATCCTGCCTCGGGCATGGATGTGTGTGATGTCCTTAGGTTAGTTAGGTTTAAGTAGTTCTAAGTTCTAGGGGACTTATGACCACAGCAGTTGAGTCCCATAGTGCTCAGAGCCATTTGAACCATTTTGAATAATAGATTCTGTCGCTGCTATGCGATGGTTCATTTCTTTTACTTTACAATTGTTCGATAACTTTAGGCCATCAGGCGTTTACTATTGAGCGTATATTAATGTTTGTGAGGCGAAAATTACTAATATTACAATAAGTATCTGAACGTCCTAAAAGAGAACTTATCGCAAAGTGCTACAAGTTTGGGCTTTCAAGGACGTTAAAATTGTATCAAGACAATGATCCTAAGCATAAAGTGGATAGTGTGAGACTATGGACGCTGTATAATTGCCCTGAGGTTTTTGTACCCCCTCCTCTAAGAAAAGAGTTGAACCCAACAGAAAATCTTTGGAGTGGATTGAAGCGAAAAGTACGACAAACGCCAGTGACATCAAAACAAGCTTTAAAGGAACGAATACTGGAAGAATGGCGACAAATAAGTTCTGATTATACGCGAAAGCTCGTTCACAGCATTCCTAAACGCTTGGAACAAGTGATTAAGCAAAAAAGACAGCATACAAGGTATTCTACATCTACATCTTGATGGATATTCTGCAAATCACATTTAAGTGCCTGGCCGAGGGTTCATCGAACCACCTTCACAATTCTCTATAGTTCCAATCTCGTATAGCGCGCGGAAAGAACGAACACCTATATCTTTCCGTAAGAGCTCTGATTTCCCTTACTTTATCGTGGTGATTGTTCCTTCCTATGTAGGTCGGTGTCAACAAAATATTTTCGCATTCGGAGGAGAAAGTTGGTGATTGGAATTTTGTGAGAAGATTCCGTCGCTACGAAAACCGCCTTTCTTTTAATGATGTTCACCCAAATCCTGTATCATTTCTGTGACACTCTCTTCCATATTTCGCGATAATACAAAACGTGTTGCCTTTCTTTGGACTTTTTCGATGTACTCTGTCAGTCCTATCTGGTAAGGACACCGCGCAACCGTATTCTAAAAGAGGACGGACAAGCGTAGTGTAGGCAGTCTCCTTAGTAGGTCTGTTACATTTTCTAAGTGTCCTGCCAATAAAACGCAGTCTTTGGTTAGGCTTCCCGACAACATTTTCTATGTGTTCCTTCCAATTTAATAAAATGTAGAAGGTTGTGATTGTTATACTTGCCGCCCGAAATCTTTTGTGGCTGTGATAAGTTGGCAGGTTTCTTTATATATTATTGTTTATGTTGTTTCAGTTAAGTTTGCAAATAAGAAAATGCTGTTCTGTTATTTATAACATAGTCCCAGATGATTTTGTGCCGAGATTACTCCAGTAAAATGTGATGGCTGTCTATGATGTAGTAAAAATAAAACATAACACCGGTGGCCTAATACTTTGTGAGTCACTGTATGGTGCAGAGACCGGAATTGTCATGTCAGACATCGCAAATTACATAGCTCAGTTTCAGCGGAGTTGCTACACGTGTTTGTGGAGACTCTATGAAGTGGGTCACCCTGTAATGGGGTGAACACAAATATGGAAACTCCACAAATACACATTACGACCCGGTTCTAGGCGCTCCAGTTCGGAACCGCGCTGCAGGTTCTAATCCTGACTCGGGCATGGATGTGTGTGTTGTGCTTAGGTTAGTTAGGTTTAAGTAGTTCTAAGTCTAGGGGACTGATACCTCAGATGTTAAGTCCCATAGGGTTCAGAGCCACTTGAACCATTTGAACAGTGACTTCATAAATCGCTCCCAGCAAATGCGGCGATGGTTCCTTTGAAAGGGCACGGCCGACTTCCCTCCCTAATCCGATGAGACCGATGACCTCGCTGTTTGGTCTCTTCCCCAAAAAACAACCCAACCCCAACCATTTGAACATTACGGCGCGTAGCACAGTATAGAAAACCCGTTGGCATTCAGCAGTTTCTAGTCGTCTCGGAATGGATAAATACGGGTCCTGTATGCTCTTCAAGTGGCAAATTCAGGTAACAATGATGGAGGTCGATAGCGATTACGAACTTCTTCCCAATGTAGACCACAAAGGCTCAATAATATTGAGACCTGGCGACTGCGGTTGCCAGGGATATGCGACAGTTCGCCCTCGTGCTCACAAAACCAGTCCTGGACGATATGAATCTAGTGAACAGGAGCTCTGTCTTCTTGGAACACAGCACCATCATGGGGGAACGAACATTGTACCATGGGATGGACCTGCGCATCACATAATCCTTGCCAGAAATGCTATCTTGCAGAGTAACATTGGGGTCTGTGGAATACCAAAATATGACTGACCGTATCATCAACGAATCCCCGCCACGTTTCACTCTTAGAACGTAAACGAGGCCAGAAGTTGTAAACAGTATAAAATAAGGCACATCTGAGCAAATGGGTTGGTTCAAATGGCTCTAAGCACTATGGGACTTAACATCTGAGGTCATCAGTCCTCTACAATTAGAACTACTTAAACCTAACTAACCTAAGAACATGGCACACATCCATGCCCAAAGCAGGATACGACCCTGCGACCGTAGCGGTCGCGCGGTTCCAGACTGAAGCGCCTAGAACCGCACGGCCACACCGGCCGGCAGCAAATGAGTTTCTTCCATTGCTGCATAGTCCAGGTTTTATGGCTTCGACATCACATTTTCCTTTTATGGGCATTTGCATCACTCCTGAATCCTTTTCGAATTCCAGCTAGTCCTGTAATTCCCTGCTTGTGGAGCACCCCTCGTGTTGTTTTGGTGCTGAAAGGACTCGCTAGTGCGACATTACTACTGCAATGACTTTTGCAGCTGTCGAAGTCTCATTCTTCGCCACAATCCTCGTTAACGACCGTCTGTCACGATCATTCAATACATATTTTCGTCCGTGTTGTAACTTAGCGGATTTTATTTTCCAAGTTTCCTTCTATTCGGCAAAGTCTTCGACACGGTGCCTCTTGAAACACTAAACACTTTGTCTGCGTCGACTACGAAAGCACTCACCATATAAGCACTGTCAATTTGCCCATGTTCGAATTCATTTAGATCTGACATTATGCACTCAAAACAACAAACAACACTGGTCTGTTCATGACCGACACCGGCAATGCATTGAGGACATTGCACAAGCGCCACAAGTGATCAAATACAACAGCGTCACCTGCAGTTTTTGCCTTGCATCTACATACGTTTATGTTAAAGCATGCATATCTCGCAGTGTTCATGCCATTGTCCAACTGCTGTAGACAATAGCACTGCCAGCAAATACCTTTCAGCGTTATCCACTGCATGATTTACATGACTTGTTAACTGTAACAGTCCAGTAGTAGAGTTTACGCAGAATACCAAAGCCGGTAGATGCACAGACTGCAGGGCACACGTTGCGAGAACGGTAGTGGTGGGGGTTATGAGCAGGCGCTGTAGGGGAAATGCTGAGCGCTGGAGGGGAAGTGCCGTTCTAAATGGAAACCTATCCTCACATTTTTTGTAAATGTAAGTGGAGCCCCTCCATCCCTACACTTGCATGGTTACCATGCAAAAAGATCTGTCACCTCTGCTTTGGTTAGCATCTAAAACGAATTCCGCCGAAAATGAAGCGATTTATTTTCGCCTGGCTTGTTAACCATTTTTAAGTTTTCGAGAAGCATCATTACTGGCGAATTTTGAGTAACACTTACATGTTTCTCTTGCAGCCATGTTAAAATTTGCTTCTTTTACCAAAACACAGTAGAGTTTGCACAGTCTCACTACATTAACACGTTGTGCAGTCGCAATTGCGAGAGGATTCTGAAACTGTGATTTATTAAGTTTACTAAGTGAAGAACTGAAGAAAAGTAAGGTCAGTAACTTAAGAAAAAGCACAGCCTCGGCGCAAAATAAACATGTAATGTCTTCACTTATGTTATTCCAAGATCGTTTCTCGTTTCACCAGCTATAGATGGACTTTAAAAATTACTTAATTTCATCGAAAAAGTGTGTGAGGCTAGTGGAATAACAGGTGATCAAAAATATGAATTTTCCGGTTACGATTCTCATCTATATGTACACTCAAAAACTTAGTAGGCTCTACCCTCGCTACTGATTTCTGTTGATATATTGTACTCCTCCCAGCAGAAAATTGGATGTACTGCGTTTTTTCAAGCCCATTGGCAGAAAAGCAGTTAATAACTTTTCAAAAGACATTAATTTGTATCATTTTCTATTGGAGTTTCTTTTAATGGATTAATAATGATAGTTGTATCATCAGCAAACAGAGTCAGTTTTGCTTCTTGTTTCAGATAAGTAGGGAGGCCATCCACATATCTCAAGGACAGAAAGGGACCCTGAACACCTAATGTAAATTAACCCCAGTTAGATGAAGTGCCAAACTGCCTCAAATCACTTAAACCACGTATAGAAACTTTTTACTTCCTGTTCTGTAGATGTGACTCAAACCACTCATATGCTGTTCCGTTTATACCACAGGATTGTAATTTCTGTAACATTATGTCATGGTTCACACAAACAAAAGCTTTGGATAAGTCACAGAAAATTCCTATAGGTGACATTTTACTATTTAAAGACCCTATTGCTGTATGTGGGCAGTGAAACTGTATATTGCTGTCCCAGTGGAACAGCATTTTTGAAATCCGAACTGTGATCTGCTAAGTATCCCATTACTACTGAGATGGTTAACCACTCTTGAGCACACTACTTTGTCGACAGTTTTTGAAAGTGCTGTAAGCAAGGATACTGGCCATTAATTATTGACATCTGTGGTGTCCACTTTTTTGTTGAGAGGCATGTTTTTACCTGTCTGCGAAAATGCCTTGAGCTGGCGATGCATTACGTATGTGACTCAGAACATCAGCTGTAACTCCTCCACATTGTTTTTATGTCTTGTTAGAGATGTCATCTACTCCAACAGAACATTCATTTTTCAAAGATTTAATGATTTTCCTTATTATGCAAGAGGTTGTTAGGTGAAAATTAATCTAAGATTTCTCAAAACTGACTCTTCCATGTACTGCTTGGCTTTTTTTTTTTGTACTATTCTCACCAATTTTTTCACCTGCACTTAATAAATGGTTGATAAATACATTAGCCACTTGTGTACTGTTGGCTAAGATGGTCTCATTCTGTTTGACAATAATAGTACCTACCCCAATGATTACTTTTCCTGCCTCGCTTCTAAAAAAAATTCCATATTGATTTGATTTTATTGTCTGATTTATTAATTTCATCTCTAACATACATATTTCTTGATTTCCTGTCAACTTTTTTCAGTATGTTACAATAATTTTTATAATGTAAAATTACTTCTAGGTCCTTACTAATTCTTGCTGTATCATAGAGTTTTCTTTTTCTGGCTAAAGACACTTCAATATCTATAGTAATTCAAGGTTTCTTTGAATACTGTTTGGTTTTACATGTAGTAATTTTTTTGGGCAGCAATGTTCAAAAAGGGATACAAATTTATCAACAGATATGTTGCGTTTATCCTTAGCATTTGGCTCATTATGTACATCTCCCCAATTAAAATTTCTTACTTTTTTTTTTTTTGGAGGTTGAGCAGCATTACACTTTTACCTAATGGTTTCTGAACAGTACACCCTGCCAGGATTTGTAAGTTAATCAATTGTGCATCATGATCTGATAATCCATCTATCACAGGCAAAGCATGTGTTAGTTTCACATCCTCTTGGTGTCTAAGTGTTATCTGTTAGAGTGCTACTGTCTTGAGCTATACATGTAGGGAAATTGATCACTGATTCTCAGTTATTAATAACACTTTTAGTTCACTTTTCCTACCGGAATTGCCTGGAAAGTTTACACTGAAATCACGACAGGTTAATAACTGCTTCTTTTTGTCTGATAGACAACATAATAGGGAGTCTAACATATTTAAGAATAGCTTCCAATCTCCTAACAGGGACCTGTACACAGTTGCCAATACGTAGACTACATTATCTAGCTGCAGTTCACATGGACTTAACCTCAAAGTGCTGATCGACAGCAAATTTGCTTACGTCTACAGTTTTGTATTTATACCCTTGTTTCGTGTAAATGGCAACCTTTATCCATGCTAGATCCGCAAATGTAAGATGCTTAATTATACCCATTTATACTAATAATTTCCATCCCCACAGTAACATGGTGTTCTTATTTTGGACATGATCTACCAACACACTAACAACTCAACTGCTTTATTTATTATTCCCCTGATATTTTGATGAAGTAAGTTGATACTACCCTTAGCTTTACCCATATTTACTGTAGATGAAGCTTCTTTATTCTATTTTTCTTGATTGTTGTCTGTCTGGACTTTGGCTTTAACCTAAGAAACCTGTCTGCCTGATCCCATTAACCATAGAGATCATCCCTTGTGTGCCTGTGCCTCCCCTTGCATTATCTGCTAATAGAGAAGCTAATTTATCTTTCCCCTTCCTATTTAGGTGCAGGCCGTGTATAGTGTATCCCTATCTACCTGTCTGCCTGATCCCATTAACCATAGAGATCATCCCTTGTGTGCCTGTGCCTCCCCTTGCAGTTGAGTTGTTAGTGTGTTGGTAGATCATGTCAAAAATAAGAACACCATGTTACTGTGGGGATGGAAATTATTATTATAAATGGGTATAATTTAGCATCTTACATTTGCGGATCTAGCATGGATAAAGGTTGCCATTTACACTAAACAAGGGTATAAATACAAAACTGTAGATGTAAGCAAATTTGCTGTCGATCAGCACTTGGAGGTTAAGTCCATGTGAACTGCAGCTAGATAATGTAGTCTACGTATTGGCAACTGTGTACAGGTCCCTGTTAGGAGATTGGAAGCTATTCTTAAATATGTTAGACTCCCTATTATATTGTCTATCAGACAAAAAGAAGCAGTTATTAACCTGTCGTGATTTCAGTGTAAACTTTCCAGGCAATTCCGGTAGGAAAAGTGAACTAAAAGTGTTATTAATAACTGAGAATCAGTGATCAATTTCCCTACATGTGTAGCTCAAGACAGTAGCACTCTAATAGATAACACTTATACACCAAGAGGATGTGAAACTAACACATGCTTTGCCTGTGATAGATGGATTATCAGATCATGATGCACAATTGATTAACTTACAAATCCTGGCAGGGTGTACTGTTCAGAAACCATTAAGTAAAAGTGTAATGTTGCTCAACCTCCAAAAAAAAAATAGCATCAACCTGAACAACACTTACTGGAGATTTTGTCGGTATCTGGAGCATCCTGTTTAGCTCACTTTAACATGCCTTACAGCAGTGTTTACGCTGGGCCAATCATGGCACTGAAAGACCTCTACAAATTGCACATTTGTGTGACCAGTTTCTGCTCCTATTTTGTCCGGGTCACTCCTAACACTGTATGTTGGAGTCATAGCCAGGCTGTTTCCTGCTCACCCTACTATAATTACCTGATCTTCCTTCCTGCATAGCTGACTTAAGTTTTCTGTCACCTGGCTAACGCTAGCACTTGGTTTCACAAAACTTGTGACCTGGTACTCTAGACCTAATTTCTACTGCAGCTGCTGGCCTACTCCCCCCCCCCTCCCCCCTCCCATGACTGCTATCCAGAAGCTGAATTCTTGTTTTCCTTTACTGATTTGCTCACACCCTGCCTTTTTTCTTTAGGCTAATCTTCTGCTTCAACCTACATTCAAATGGTTCAAATGGCTCTGAGCACTGTGGGACTTAAGTTCTAAGGTTTTCAGTCCCCTGGAACTTAGAACTACTTAAACCTAACTAACTTAAGGACATCACACACATCCATGCCCGAGGCAGGATTCTAACCTGCAACCTATATTCAATTACATCTGCATCTACAGTGCTATGTAGTGAGTCATGCTGCCTGTGGTAGAAAAATCATCTTAAAATCATCTCTGTTTTAGTGAAATAAAAGTTCCTGAAGTTCGCCAGGTTTCACGAGAAATTTTGAGGGTCGCATCGAACTGCTCTGCTGACATTTGAGTTCTGAGCCTCACGTACTACCATAAATATAAACTCCAAAAATCCTTGTGGTCTCTTTGTGAGATACTATCCCAGAACCAGTCATCTTAAAATCATCTCTGTTTTAGTGAAATAAAAGCTCATGAAGTTCGTCGAGTTTCACGAGAAATTTTGAGGGTCGCATCGAACTGCTCTGCTGACATTTGAGTTCTGAGCCTCACGTACTACCATAAATATAAATTCCAAAACTCCTTGTGGTCTCTTTGTGAGAGACTATCCCAGAACCAACTACCAGTTGCAATGCCTGTCTAACGGCATCCACGGCCATCTAAAGTTCGGTTTTTGATATGTCCTGTGTTATTGATCGAATTAAATAATTTAATATGCTTTCACAATCTACTGATTAAAAGGTATAACATTATATTAAAATTTTAACAGAATGAGACGTATATTACAGTTAGCAACTTGAGGCACTGTTACCAACAGTGAGCAACTTGAGGCAATGTAACTGGCGGCACACAGATGCTCTGACTTTAAGCACCCAGTATTTGGAG
This sequence comes from Schistocerca serialis cubense, assembly GCF_023864345.2. Classification (NCBI taxonomy): domain Eukaryota; kingdom Metazoa; phylum Arthropoda; class Insecta; order Orthoptera; family Acrididae; genus Schistocerca; species Schistocerca serialis. Next base: position 194,557,161 of record NC_064647.1, on the reverse strand, counting down.
AATGAGCGCAGCTAGCGACTTGCAACAAACTTTGAAAATAATTTCAAACCTTCACGAAACTTTTACTATATGACACCGGCACAAAATGGTGAATGAAAAAAAAAGTTAAATCACTACTGCGTTTTCACCATCCATGCAGTAAGCCTTCAGCTTCAACTGATTACTTCTTTACAACCAGTTCTATCTGCAAGACATTTTGCAGCAATGTCCATGTATCCACCGAACGTACGTGCAAAATTGTGTCATTGCATGATATTAGTTCAGGAGATGTGACATCATAAACATTGAGATACGTCAAAAACTTGTTTTTGCTTCCATCGCCGGCCGAAGTGGCCGAGCGGTTCTAGACGCTACAGTCTGGAACAGCGCGACCGCTACGATCGCAGGTTCGAATCCTACCTCGGGCATGGATGTGTGTGATGCCCTTAGGTTAGTTAGGTTTAAGTAGTTCTAAGTTCTAGGGGACTGATGACCTTAGAAGTTAAAGTCCAATAATGCTCAGAGCCATTTGATTTTGCTTCCAATCGTAGCCCGAGTTATCCACATTATATTCATCTATTTTTCATAATCAGAGTACTTAGCTATTTACAAGAAACTTTAAACGTAATTTCAAGCCGTTTATAAACCTTTCTCGCTTACAAACTTAGTGTGAAATTTTTAACACATTAACTACTTTGCAAAGTAATCAGGCGTTTGAAGCTGTTTTACACATGTGAGTTCGGGGTTTACTGCTTCATCACTAATCGTGTAATCGGATACTGTTGGATCCTTTCTCATTGTTACGGGAAATGTCTTACGTATGTCAATTCTCTCTCTGTGCATATTTTTATTCAATAAATTATTCCCTACAGTAACTGATTTTGATGTCCATAGACAACTGGGAGTCGAGTGGTTCAGAGCCAAACGGTTTCGTGGAAAACAGAACCCGCTTTTTACTACATTATCGCTACGATAAAACTGTACAAAGGGTGAACTTCGTTGTCTGTTACTCATAGTTTTTCGGTTTCGTTTCATTTTTCCTCTCTATGAAAGTGTCAGCTAGACATATATCGTAGCGTCACATATATCACTATTCACTCGCCGGTGGTTTTTATTGAAAATGATGTTCCTTTGTTCTCAATATAGTTGTAATTTGACTTTTTTCTGTATCTGTCGAGACAGAAGACACCGTAATGAAGTACCGCAATGGAGTAGTTTATTTCCGTATGAGCACTTTGTGACGTAATGACAATTACTTAACTCATGTGACTGTGAATAATTTTTACCTTCATGTCAGGAATTCCCGTTTGATTCACAGGCATCAGATAATTTAATACGTAAATCTCATAAGTCTGCAACAACGCGAATATCTGCACTAATCATACGGGGGACATTTGTATCTTAAAATTTCTGTCTTTGAAATTACTGTCAGATCACGATATTTCGATCAATGATTCTCCATAAGATAATAGTCTACAAAGTTTGACGTTAATGCAAAATACGCCTCTGCTACGGGACCGTTTCTTTGTTTGCTCGCATTGTTGACCCGGTATCGTTTTGCGATGACCGCGAGGTGGCTGTTCGGTGCCGCCAGCGCCATCTCTACGGCGAACGGATCAACTACCTGCAGCTCCACCCGCCCATCTGATACATTTTCGAATTCTTCTTTTACCACCAGCACTGTGGAAAGGCAAATGCGAAATGTCTCGAAGAGTGTGTATGAACTTTATTAACTCCGCTACAATTTTCAAATCAGTTGGACTCAGCAGCGGAAGTACTTTGCGTTTCTCGCAGAAATCATATTGTGATCACCCTGTGATTTTATTCATAAAAAAAATGATTATCGTAACGAGGGTAAAGGGTAAGATTATCGATTCGTACAGCAAGCTTTGCAGATGTGACAGTAGTCACAGGAGAGGGAAATAGCCTGCGTCAGTACAATCAATATTTTAAAAAACTGACAACCATTCACTTCAAATATTTTCATTTGCACTGGACTTATTAAATGTGAAGGGCTTGTAAGATTGTCAATATGAAGACAGAGAAAGAGATGAAGTATTTCTGTCAGAGACTATAAACGAGTTGCAAGAGCAGTTGAAAGAAGTGGTTCAAATGGCTCTGAGCACTATGGGACTCAACTGCTGTGGTCATAAGCCCCCTAGAACTTAGAACTACTTAAACCTAACTAACCTAAGGACATCACACACATCCATGCCCGAGGCAGGATTCGAACCTGCGGCCGCAGCGGTCGTGCGGTTCCAGACTGTAGCGCCTTTAACTGCTCGGCCACTTCGGCCGGCGAAAGAAGTGGACAGTGTCTTGAAAAAACGTTATAAGTTGAAAATCAACAAATGTGAAACAAGGGAAATGGAACATACGCGAATTAACTTAGGCGGTGCTGAAGGAATCAGATTAGGAAATGAGACACTGAAAGCAAAGACTGAGTTATGCTATTTGGGAAGCGAAATTACGTATGATGGCGGAGTAGACAGGATATGAAATGCAGGCTGGCTACAGCTAGGAAAGCATTTCCGAAAAGAGAAATTTGGTAACATCGAGTATGAGTTTAAGTGTAGGAATCCTTTTTTGGAGGTATTTAATTGTTTGGAGTGTAATCTTGTACATAACTGAAACGTGGATGATAAAGAGTTAAGATAAGAAGAGAATAGAAGTTTTAGGAATTTGGTGCTATAGAAGAATGCTAAAGATTAAACGGCTGGATCAGAAAGCTAATGAGGACATACTTAACCAAATACAGGAAAAAAGGAATTTATGGCACAGCCTGAGTAAAAGAAGGAATCGGTTGATAAGACACATTCCGAGAGATCAAGTGATCGCCGAATTTGGTAAGGGGGGAAGCGTGTGTGGCGGGGGGGGGGGGGGGGAGGAGGTGAGGTTGACACACTAAACGGGTTCAAATGGATATAGGCTATAATAGTTATAAAGATTGCATTGAAACAAGCGTTTAGTTCATAGTGCTGAGTAATGTGGGGAAAAAACCGCAAATTGGCATTCATAAGAAGAAGAACAACACCAAAAATGCAACAGGAGCGTAAAATGTAAGAAATTGTCCACGCAACCTGCCACTGATGATGCCTTGCAGAAAATAAAGGCGAAACGCGTATGGCACTAAAATTGTGTTTCATTCAGTTGCGTCAGACGGTTCGTAAGTAAATTGTCCGCCCCGGTAGCTGAGTGGTCAGCGTGACAGACTGTCAATGCTAAGGGCCCGGGTTCGATTCCCGGCTGGGTCGGAGATTTTCTCCGCTCAGGGACTGGGTGTTGTGTTGTCCTAATCATCATCATTTCATCCCCATCGACGCGCAGGTCGCCGAAGTGGCGTCAAATCGAAAGACCTGCACCAGGCGAACGGTCTACCCGACGGGAGGCCCTAGCCACACGACATTTCCATTTATAAGTAAATTATCAATATATTGTAAAGTTATAAAGAGGCTTGCACAGGATAGAGTGGCGTGGAGAAATGAATATTTCATGCGTGAGGGATGGCAGTGTGAGACCTGCGGATGTTGACGAATACAAATAAGAGTTTCTTCGTCAATCACTTCACTTGTCTATTCTGTCACTGAGCGTTTCGATGGTTCACACCTTCGTCTTTTATTACATAGCTGGTATTGGTGGAGAGTACGGACGTCTTTTGAAAGTAGCAGACCAAGGGCAGTGTAGGTTTGTTGTGTCTTTTGCTAATGATAAAAATTGTTTATTTACAAAAGGCACTTTTGAGGTTAGGAAACATGAATTTCCGACAGCCCCAGTAAGTAAAACTGTCTGTCAGGCCCCGCACCTGAAACTGGCATAGATCTACAAGTCAGTCAGCTCTTTACTACGCACCGATTCCTAACTGCCGACTATCTTCCAGCAGAAGAACAGATAACCGTATAATGGCCGGAAGACCCCTTGTGGGGTTATTCAGCTCCCTGACGAGAGTCTTTGTATTTGACACCACTCCGGCGACTTTCACTTTTATGAATTTGTACACACCCATGAATATACCGTAAAGTTAAACAGCTGAATTTAAGTTAACGTCCTTCAACTTCCGCCGTACAGTTATACAAGGGAATTTCATAATAGAAGTCACACGTTATTATGGCAGTCCAAGTCACTTTTATTGATTGCTGCACTGGACTTAAAAGTGACACAGATACATGACATTATTTTTCAGGATAGTTGCCAAGTGTCTGTAAACATGGATCGGAAACGTTCAATTCCTCGACAGTAAAAGTCCGCTCCTTACTCAGGGAACAGCTCGAGAAGCGCTGGATAATCTCTGTCATCTCACGTGTTCTTGCGGCTTGACGAAAAGATGTAATTCTCTTGGTGCTAGATCCGGTTTTGCCGATCACCATCTTCCACATGTCTGCAGCTTTGGTGAAACTATCGCCACCATTTCAGAGCAGTCGGGCACGACACTGCATTCTGTCGATACACCACCAAAATTTCGCGGTGTATTTGTGTGCAGTTAAGGCGCTTTGCTCAGAAGAATCGTACTGTCCAGCCTACTTCATCTGTGGAGTGCGTTTCTAGCTGCAGTTTTAATCGCCCACTGTGATGCACCTGTTATCCATAATGTAGCAGAACTGTGTCCGATGGAAGCCAGGAACCTGCTAGTCTATCCTGACAATGCGGCAGTCTTCTTGTGTTACGACCTTACAAGAAGAGGTCCTAAGCGGTGGGATCGACTTTTTTGAAATCATCTATAGCATGTTGTAGGTCATTGTCCAAGGCATCACATCATGCAGCTGTTCAGACTGGTAGGCCCTCGTTTGCGAGTAATCTACGAAAAATTTTTGGAATTTCGCATGTTGCTTTATAGTTTAAAAAAGGAAAATGTATTGTATCTGGTTGCGTAGCGTGATATACTACAGGTGTTATATGCACGGTTGTGAGTTCGAATCTCATTAAGGGGTTTGAAGTACTTTATTTTTAGATCTGTATTGAAATTACTGTGAGCATTATTTTCATTCTGTTACTTGGTTTAAAAGTGTTTTTTATTTCTGTTCCTTTGTCATATCGTTTTAATTGCCCTAATACTGTTTTCAATTGCTCTCATTTTTTCTTCCTATCATTCTTTACACAGTTGGAATCTTTGTGCATGTTAATTTAAGTATTTTTATTTATCTATCATAATATTAAACATTTGAAATTGCAAGTCTATCAGTTGAAGAACAAAAGACGAAATGCACTCTGTCTTCAGGCCATAAGTGGCCCATCGGGACCATCCGACCGCCGTGTCATCCTCAGCGGAGGATGTGTATAGGAGAGGCATGCAGTCAGCACACCGCTATCCTGGTCGTTATGATGGTTTTTTGTGACCAGAGCCGCTACTATTCGGTCGAGCAGCTCCACAATTGGCATCACGAGGCTGAGTGCACCCCGAAAAATGGCAACAGCGCATGGCGGCCCGGATGGTCACCGATCCAAGTGCCGGCCATGCCCGATAGCTCTAACTTTGGTGATCTGACAGGAACCGGTGTCTCCACTGCGGCAAGGCCTTTGCCCAAAAGACGAAATAATCTGTTTATATTAACTCTGCAATTGTGTCAAAAATGTAATTTTCGTTTCGAGATGTTTATTTTCTTGGGTGGTAATCGTCATACAAACATAAATTTTTATTGCACTGCGGACAAAGTAACACACATGACGTTTAAACGAGAAAAGGGATTGCAAGTAAAATGAAATTCAAGCAGAATGAGGAATACAGATAATTAATGCAACAACGTGGACGAAAATGTGGGACGATGCAGTGGGAGATAATAAATCGATGTTAATACAGGGAAATACATAAAATCACGTGTGCGAAGATTCCTAGGAAAAAGAATTATATGAAAGAAAATTAAATTGAAAAAGTTAGTGCGGTGATCTAAACGATGTGACAAAGGAACGGAAATTAAAAAATACGTTTGAACCAAATAACTCAATGAAAATAATGATGAAAGTAATTTCGATAAAGAATTTGTTAAAAGTATACATAACGCTTGGTAAGATTCGAAGCCGCAACTCATTGCATATGAGGCGTGTACCAATAACCATTACGTTACACAATCAATATATTTAATGCTTCTTTGCCGGCCGGAGTGGCCGAGCGGTTCTAGGCGCTACAGTCTGGAACCGTGCGACCGCTACGGTCGCAGGTTCGAATCCTGAATCGGGCGTGGATGTGTGTGATGTCCTTAAGTTAGTTAGGTTTAAGTAGTCCTAAGTTTTAGGGGACTGATGACCTCAGTCCCATAGTGCTCAGAGCCATCTGAACCATTTTAATGATTCTTTTTTAAAGGTGTAAAGTTGCATGCGAAATTTCGATCCTTTTTTCATCAATTACTCGTATACTGTGGCCCACCAGGGTTAATGGCTGCAGGGTGTGATAATTGCAACTTTAAGGTACATCTTCGTGAAGATGGTTTCAGAAAGTCGATCCCACCATTGAGGTCCTATCCTTGTCAGTGCAGAGCGACGTGTGTAAATTACTTTGTGATGTCCTTACGTATTAATGTCCACACCACTTTGGATTGCCCACGACTTACTGTGCATACGTATGAAATTTTGAATCACTTACTAACACCACAATGGCCTTGCGTCGCAATAGCTTAAATTTCCCGAAAGGTTTCACATATTGTTGGCCGGTGTGGCCGAGCGGTTCTAGGCGCTTCAGTCCGGAACCGCGCTGCTGCTACGGTCACAGGTTCGAATACTGCCTCGGGCATGGATGTGTGTGATGTCCTTAGGTTAGTTATGTTTAAGTAGTTCTAAGTCTAGGGGTTTGGTGACCTCAGATGTTAAGTCCCACAGTGCTCAGAGCCATTTGAACCATTCGTTTCGCATTTTGTTGTCAGGTGCATGTGAAAGTACAAAGAAATCGTGACGTAGTGCAGACAGCTGACGCGGGCCGTCCTCTGTTCCGTGTTGCAGGCCAACAAGCCACTGATGGAGAAGCGACGCCGAGCCCGCATCAACCAGAGCCTGGCCGCTCTCAAGACGCTCATCCTGGACTCGGCACGGCTGGAGGTACGCCTCTCCTTCTGCTACAAGACACTGCACTGCTCTCTCTCAGCCGCCTCGTACTGCTGCCCGTACTATCTGGGTCAGGTTCACTGTCGTGTGAGACATCTAAAAAGATATCATTCTCGCCTTTGACTGCTAAAACTATTTATTTACATAAATACCCGAATGAAATATTCGTGTCCAATCATTTTCGGGTAAAACGCAGTGAAATATTCATGCTTCGACATATGTCAAAATTTGTAAACTGGTGTGCAACACTTAAGGATGAAAGTAACTTTTGCACGATCTGTCAGTGCCAAGTAAAATAGCTTGTTGAAACTCGAACCATACATAGAAAGTAATGCTACAGTACAATACCGTAAAATACTAAAAGTAACTGAAGGAAGTATCCCATGACATGAACAGAGACTCCTGTTGAAAGACAATAATAATGCTGAAGCCACAGGGTTTCTTAATTTTGGTACCCCAACTGGGAGGCAGCGCATAGGTAAGAAACAGGAAAAGGTACTAATCTCTCGGTACTGTTAAGGTCCCTTTACTAGCGGATAACATATGCAAACATATTACATAACTTGCAAGGTGGTGGGAAGTTGAAGCAAAGTGTCCTGGCTGTCTGTACCTGATGAAATGGGCTGAAGCAGTTGTGGAGCTCGTAGATCTCGACAGCACTGGCTAGAGGGCGTTGTCGTCGGTGTCTCTCGTCGTGCCTACTTAGCAGAGTGGAACTACGTTGTGGCATTGTAGCTATCGATACCACATTGATGGTCCCGTGGACCCCACAAAAGGCGGGACATGCTTCTTAATAGGATGTGTGATCAGCAAGGGTGGCAATGCATCCTCTGCAGTACAGTCCCACACTGGCCTCAGGGTTCGTAATGGATTCTAGTGGTAGGGAGTTCCATTTCTGCATCAGCTCGGTTGAAAATTCCTAGATGGCAGTTGGTGCCTGTGGACGTGCTGCAGTACATCCACCCAATGCATCCCACACACGCTCGACAGGATTTGAGTTGGGATAACATGTAGACCATTCGGATATTATCTATTCGTTCCGAGAGCTCCTTCTCCTCTGTTGTTCGATCTAATCGCGCACTTTCATCCATAAAAATGAAATGCGGGTAGAATGCACCCCTAAAATATGGCCATGCCGAACGAGTACATTGTCACAACAGTGTGGACAGATGGGTGTACCGTGTTTAAAGATGTAGACATCAGTATGCTCATGCAACTTTATGCCTCCCCAAACCGTCAGGTACAACAGTGTTTCTGGGTGCATTATGTGTCCGCATGTTTCGCCATTTGAGGATACATCCAGCATTGTTGAGTGTGATCGTTTCTGTGGTCCACATATTATGGTGTGAGGGAGCATAATGTTGCATGGATGTATTGGCCTCCAAATCTTTGAACACAGTGCAGTCACTATTGTCCTCCTTCCGTATGTGCATCTTTTCAGGGGCGCATTCGGCCCTTTCTTAATTTTTAAGGATGACAATGCACAATCGCATCAAATAGCACAGGTGAAGGAGCTCTTGACATCTACATCTACATGATTACTCTGCAATTCACATTCAAGTGCTTGGCAGAAGGTTCATCGAACCACAATCATACTATCTCTCTACCATTCCACTCCCGAACAGCGTGCGGGAAAAACGAACTCCTAAACCTTTCTGCTCGAGCTCTGATTTCTCTTATTTTATTTTGATGATCATTCCTACCCATGTAGGTTGGGCTCAACAAAATATTTTCGCATTCGGAAGAGAAAGTTGGTGACTGAAATTTCGAAAATAGATCTCGCCGTGACGTAAAACGTCTTTGATTTAATGACTTCCATCCCAATTCGCTTATCATGTCTGCCACACTATCTCCCCTATTACGTGATAAAACAAAACGAGCTGCCCTTTTTTGCACCCTTTCGATGTCCTCCGTCAATCCCATCTGGTAAGGATCTCACACCGCGCAGCAATATTTTAACAGAGGACGAACGAGTGTAGTGTAAGCTGTCTCTTTAGTAGACTTTTGCATCTTCTAAGCGTCCTGCCAAAGAAATGCAACCTTTGGCTCACCTTCCCCACAATATTATCTGTGTGGTCTTTCCAGCTGAAGTTGTTTGTAATTTTAACACCCAGGTACTTAGTTGAATTGACAGCCTTGAGAATTGTACTATTTATCGAGTAATCGAATTCCAACGGATTTCTTGTGGAACTCATGTGGATCACCTCACACTTTTCGTTATTTAGCGTCAACTGCTACCTGCCACACCATACAGCAATCTTTTCTAAGTCGGCATGCAACTAATACTGGTCTTCGGATGACCTTACTAGACGGTAAATTACAGCATCATCCGCGAACAACCTAAGAGAACTGCTCAGATTGTCACCCAGGTCATTTATATAGGATCAGGAACAGCAGAGGTCCCAGGACGCTTCCCTGGGGAACAACTGATATCACTTCAGTTTTACTCGATGATTTGCCGTCTATTACTACGAACTGCGACCTTCCTTACAGGAAATCACGAATTCAGTCGCACAACTGAGACGATACCCCATAGGCCTGCAGCTTGATTAGAAGTCGCTTGTGAGGAACGGTGTCAAAAGCTTTCCGGAAATCTAGAAATACGGAATCAACTTGAGATCCCCTGTCGATAGCGGCCATTACTTCGTGCGAATAAAGAGCTAGCTGCGTTGCACAAGAACGATGTTTTCTGAAACCATGCTGATTACGTATCAATGGATCGTTCCCTTCGAGGTGATTCATAATGTTTGAATACAGTATATGCTCCAAAAACCTACTGCAAACCGACGTCAATGATATAGGTCTGTAGTTCGATGGATTACTCCTACTACCCTTCTTAAACACTGGTGCGACCTGCGCAATTTTCCAATCTGTAGGTACAGATCTATCGGTGAGCGAGCGGTTGTGTATGATTGCTAAGTAGGAAGCTATAGTATCAGCGTAATCTGAAAGGAACCTAATCGGCATACAATCTGGACCTGAAGACTTGCCGGTATCAAGCGATTTGAGTTACTTCGCAACCCCTAAGGTATCTACTTCTAAGAAACTCATGCTAGCAGCTGTTCGTGTTTCAAATTCTGGAATATTCCATTCGTCTTCCCTGGTGAAGGAATTTCGGGAAACTGCGTTCAATAACTCCGCTTTAGCGGCACAGCCGTCGGTAACAGTACCATCGGCACTGCGCAGCGAAGGTATTGACTGTGTCTTGCCGCTTGTGTACTTTACATACGACCAGAATTTCTTCGGATTTTCTACCAAATTTCGAGATAATGTTTCGTTGTGGAACCTATTAAAGGCATCTCGCATTGAAGTCCGTGCCAAATTTCGCGCGTCTGTAAATTTTAGCCAATTTTCGGGATTTCGCGTTCTTCTGAACTTCGCATGCTTTTTCCGTTGCCTATGCAACAGCTTTCGGACCTGTTTTGTGTACCATGGAGGATCAGTTCCATCTCTTACCAATTTATGAGGTATAAATCTCTCAATTGCTGTTGCTACTATATCTTTGAATTTGAGCCACATCTCGTCTACATTTGCATAGTCAGTTCGGAAGGAATGGAGATTGTCTCTTAGGAAGGCTTCTAGTGACACTTTATGCGCTTTTTTAAATAAAATGACAGGCTATTCGGTGAATGGACGGCCTACCCTTTACACCGACTCAAATCCCATCGATCATGCGTGGTATGCATGGCGGAGATGTATTGAAGCATATCCACATGCGCTAGCACCCATCCAGAAGCGAGCCGCTGTGCCCGAGCGGTTCTAAGCGCTTCAGTCCAGAACCGCGCTGCTGCTATGGTCGCAGGTTCGAATCCTGCCTCGGGCATGGATGTGCGTGATGTCCTTAGGCTAGTTAGGTTTAAGTAGTTCTAACTCTAGGGGACTGATGACCTCAGATGTTAGGCCGGCTGGTGTGGCCGAGCGGTTCTAGGCGCTTCAGTCTGGAACCAGGCGACCGCTACAGTCGCAGGTTCGAATCCTGCCTTGGGCATGGATGTGTTTGATGTCCTTAGGTTAGTTAGGTTTAAGTAGTTCTAAGTTCTAGGGGACTGATGACCTCAGATGTTAAATCCCATAGAGCTCAGAGCCATTTGAGCCATTTTGAACCTCAGATGTTAAGTCTCATAGTGCTTGGAGCCATTTGAACAATTTTTGAACCATTCAGCAGTGTTCAACCGCGCTCGTGGAGGAATGGAACGCTCTACCACTACAACTCATTACCAGTCTTCTAGCCAGTATGGGAGCAAGTGTCAGAGTATGGATTTCTGTCCGTGGTGATCTCACACACTATTAAGAACCACGTCTTGCCTTTCGTAATGTCCAGGGGACCATCATAAATAGTCGTGACTCCAGTGTAATTATGTCTTTGAATAAAAGTTTCACATCTGCTGGTTTCATGGCGTATATCTTTCAGTTACTAACCCTGGTATACCGCAGCATTTACTTCTATGTAAGGTCCAAGTGCCATCTAGCTGTGTTACTTGACAGGCGAAAGCTCTTTCGTTCTTAAGTTTCGTACGCCAAACATGGACAGAAGGGGAGCTTCTAGCATAAGATGGTTACTTCCAGTAATCTTAGTTTATTATAGTTCTGTTCATAAAATAACATAAGATCGCTACAGTGAACGACTCAAGTAGAATGTTGCCAACTTCATCGAACCTTGCGAACATACCCGCATCTTTCATCTACTAAAACTCTGCCATGGCTCTAAGGATGAGATTAGTTTAGATTAGACGCAACCGCCTACGCAAAAGCTAGTGCCAAAACACCCGCATTCAGCTGAGGGTGCTGTTTTTATTCTAATGCCTGCTACCGTCATTCCCATGGCGCCAGGCAAAAAGCGTATATAATTCAGTGAATCCAAATGAGACTGGGAGTCCCTCAGAAACTGCCTGTCCTTTTTTGGTTGAACAGGGA